>NC_052050.1:34671063-34764017 GCF_903992535.2 Arvicola amphibius | reverse complement strand
TAACCAGTACTCAGGAGACTAAGGCAGGTGAATCACTACAAATTTGAGTCCAGTGTAGTTTATATGCAGACCTTCAGGCTGGTCAGAGCTACACAGTGAGACTCCGCCTTAAAAGACCAGGGGATGGCACAGGCCAGTACTTGGGAGGCTAGAGGCAGGTGGATCTCTGTGAGTTCAAGGCCAGCCTGGTCTATAGAGTGAGTTCCAGAACAGCCACTTCACAGAGAAACTCTGTCTTGAAAGAGAGAGAGAAAGAGAGAGAGAGAGAGAGAGAGAGAGAGAGAGAGAGAGAGAGAGAGAGAGAGAGAGAGAGAAACAAGCACCAGTGGAATGGCTCAGCAAGAAAAGGCACCTGCCATGAAGCCTGCCAACCTGTTCATCCCAGGAACCACGTAGTAGGAGGAAAAGACCGACTTCCTCAAGCAGTCGGTTCACACCCACACACTCACGGCAGCGTTCCTGTGAGCCCATGGAAGATGGGCGTGGCACACGCTAAATACGTGTAATCAACAGTTTTAATTGGGGCCAGTGAGGCGGCTCAGTGGGTGAAAGCACCTGCCACCAAGCCAGCTGACCTGGTTTCTGTCCCTGCTCTAGTTTGCTTTTCTGTTGCTATGACAGAACTCTTGAACAGCAGCTTCAGAGAGGAAGGGTTTATTTGGCTAGACTTCTAGGTCAAAGCCCATCACCCCCATCACGAGAGAAGCCAGAACAGGAGTGCCAGCAGGAACTGGGTTCGACAGCATGGAAAATCGCTGCCTACTGGCTTTCCCATTGGCTCATGCTCAGCATTTTTTAAAATATAACTAAGCTTCTTTTTAATATATAGCCAAATTTTTTATTTTATGTGCATTGGTGTTTTGCCTGCATGTAGGTCTGTGTAAGATCAGATCCCCTGGAACTGGAGCTACAGACAATTGTGAGCTGCCATGTGGGTGCTGGGAATTGAACCTGGGTCCTGTGGAAGAGCAGCCAGGGGTCTTAACCACTGAGCCATCTCACCAGCCCCTCAGCTAGCTTTTTTTATACAACCCAGGCCCACCTGCCCAGCAATGATGTCACTCCGGTGGGCGGCCCTCGCGGGGCCCTCCCACATCAATCATCAGTGAAGGCACTTCACAGACATGGCTATCTATGTGCTGAGCTGATGTGGGAAATTCTTCACCTGAGGTTCCCTCTTCCCAGAGCTAGGTTGTGTCACATTGACAAAAAGACAAACAAACAAAAAACACAAACCTAACCAGCACACCAAGGAACTCACTTGGTGAAAGGAGAAAAATGATTTCCTCAAGCTGTCCTTGACCGTCACATGTATCTCCACACAGGTACACACACACACACACACACACACACACAAGCAAATAAAGAAAGACGGGGCTGACAGGGATGGCTAAGCAGTGAAGAGTTCTCGTTGCTCCTCTCAAAGACCTGAGTCCGGCTCCAGCACCCACTGTGGACAGCTGCAGGGGACTTACCACCTTCTGGCCTCTGCAGGCACTGGGCAAGCGTGCCCACCTGGCACTCCACTCGGTATCATCAGTTGTTCGTTTATTCTAGTGTGCAGAGTTTCCTAATGCTGACTTTCTCTAGCCACTCTCGTCCTTTCCCACCCCACATCTAACAGGTCACTACGGATCGGGTAAGTACTGTTATGATACTAAGCTGGAGCTCTCCAAACCAGGGGCTTAACATAAATGGTTTTCATTTCTTCTGATGCGCATGTTGACTGGTTGAGCTCTCTGGTCTGAATGACCTCAGCTAGAGCTGAGTCAAGGGTAGCCTTATGCATGTTTAGGGCCCCTAGGAGGAAGCAAAAGAGAGGCAATCAGATCAAATCAGGACTCTTTCCAAGTGGTCCCTTGCCTAAGAATCGACTTCATTGGATCTCATGGTTGCAAACATTTGCCAGCAGTAAGTTCTTGTCTCAATGTCCAAGAAGCTTTCAAGAGTCTGTTCACATAACTGTTATGACCCCAGCAACCAGTGCCTCTTGGTTGTCAACCTGACTGTACCAGGAAGCGAGTGAAGCCCAGTTGCTAGGCTGCTTGTCTTCATCCTTGGCGGCAAGTTCATCTCTCCTGTTGCTGCAGCGGTCCTTCCTCAGGATTAGAACGGCCTTCTTCGGGCTTCAGAGGGAAGAAGTCCAAAGGCAGCAAGAAGACCAGCAGCTCTCTGGGAATCCTCCAGGCCTTCAGTGTGGGACAGCTGGGACATCCAGCCCTGGGGGCTGAGCCACTGTTGGAGTCTCAGTCTCAGCATGAGACCAGCTTTATTGGACTTCCCAGGCGCATCCTGGAAGCCACTCTAGCAAATCCATACACAGATTCACCCCACCAGCTGCAGTCTTCTAAAAGAAAGGGAGGGGGAGGCCATCTGAGGTTCTTGCTAAAGGAGAACATATAAACGGGGAGCAATGTGGGAGGGGCCTGACTGTTGCCCCCTGAAACCTAGGAATTCTTTTTTTCTCCTTTCTCCCTTTTCACTCTTCCTCGTGGATGCCACTACACTAACAAATTTAAGACCTTCTCATCTCCGCCCTAAAGTACGGAGAGACTTTTAATTCACTGTGCATTGTGCATCGTGTCCTACCAGCAGGAGAATTTCCCGCAACACAACTCTGCTCACGGAACTGATACTTAAAACTCAGCCGCTCCTCCTGGACCATCAGAATTAACTACAGGGGGCTGGAGAGACGGCTCAGAGGTGCCCTTCAAGAGGACCCACGTTCAATTCCCAGTACCCACATGGCAGCCCACAACTGTCTGCAACTCAAGGGATCTGATACCCTCACACAGACACACACACAGCCAAGACACCAATGCACATAAACGAAAAATAAATCATTAAATTTATTTTGAAATAACAAACAACAACAAAGAATAAACTCCGGACTGCTGAGGAAGGATCCTAGTTAATTTCTAGCCCCTACTCTCTGACTTCTCTTCCTGTGTTCTCACTTATGCTTACTGTTGTTCCAAAAATGAAGAACCAAGTCTTGAAAGGGCCATGGGCGTTCAGTAGCATGCTTTTCCACCAAACGTTCCTGTATGCAAATCTCGTTCTTCAAATGTCACAACTGTAAGGAAGTGCTTCTTGCCCTACAAAGTAAAGGCTCCTACATCTCCATGGCAAAGAGAACAAGCCTCGATTACAGTGTTCACTCCAGTACACTCTGATTGTTTGCAGGCCTGTCTAATGTCTAACCCCTCACTTCCCTGTGGGGTTTGGACTATATTGTATTTTTCTTCCTTTTTTTTCTTTCTTCTTTCTTTCTTTCTTTCTTTCTTTCTTTCTTTCTTTCTTTCTTCTTTCCTTCCCTCCTTCCTTCCTTCCTTCCTTCCTTCCTTCCTTTCTTTCTTTCTTTTTCTGTTAGATTTATTTTTTGAAACAGGGTTTGTCTGTGTAGCCCTGGCTGTCCTGGAACTCACTCTGTAGGCCAGGCTGACCTCAAACTCAGAGAGATCTTTCAGCCTCTGTCTCCCAAGTGCTGGGATTAAAGGCGCGAGCCATGCCAGCCCTTAGGACAATTCTTGACAATAAATATGGCGAATGCCTTTTTGTTGGTTGGTTGGTTGTTGGTTTGAGACAGGGCCTCAAACAGGGCTGGCTTTGAACTCTGCCTCCCAGTGCTCAGAGTACAGGTTTGAATTTACATTATTTATTTTTTAGTAGACTATTTTTTATTATTTGACAATTTTATACACATAAACAGCACACCTGTTCCCCACAAGGAGCCCCCAACTCCTGCCTGCTCTTCCCAGGCGCCTCCAGCCCATCTCCTGCCCTCTTCACAATCACATTTTTTTTTGTTATTGTTAGTAACCCATTGAGTCCAACTAGGGCTGCCTATTAGTTAACTACTCTCGTTAACCCGATCTTGATCATAGCTACCTGAGTTCACATACGACGACCACGTCACATCCCCAAAACAAAATCTCATGCGCTCTCCCCGCCCTCCGGCTTTTACCTCCTTTCTGCTCTTCTTCCCAGGCATCTTCTTAGCTTTGCAGGGAGAGAGGACTGATACACGGGACGGAGCAATCACCAGACAGTCTTAGCACAATCCGCCAAGTTATGAGTCTCATCATTAACTGCTGACGACTGCAGAGAGAAGTGTCTCGGGCCCAAACTGAGAGCAACACTAATATATAAAATATAACACTACAGATATAAGCATGAGCATTATTCAGAAGGCAGTTTGACAGCATGTCCCTTAACCGAACGGCAGTAGGTTCCTCCCTCAGGTCTGTGACTTCCTGAGTCATGGGCTTCTGACAAGATTGACAGTCACCATCTTCATGGTTTATGCCCTGGCAATGCTAAGCATGCATGGGCAGCCCGTTTATGGCGGGTCTCCAGTTGTTCCTATCCTGGGAAGTCCTAGATGCTTGTGTTATTGTCATACCCAAGGCTCCACAGTCTTTCTTTATGCTGTCTGTCCAGCGTTTTTTTGGGCCTTCCTCTTCGCCTAATCCCATGCACTCCTCCAAGCATTGCTACCTTTGGGTATTTGCTCCAGGTTGATATACCGGATCTGAATTCCCTCCTGTGGAAGAGCCTCAAATCCAAGCCAAAGCAGTCAGTTATTCCCCTAACTTTCATGTCACCATTGCGATAGTGGGTACCTCTCGCCTGGCACTAACCATGCTTGCTTTTTTAAACAATTAATTAAAATTTAAATGTCCTTTTGATATTCTAGATTCAAGTGGAAAGAAATCTTATCAAAAAAAAAAAATCTCAACTCAATGTTCCTCAAACATGTGACCTTTTAATCATCTTATTTGAATAAAATATACTAATTAACTGTCAGTATGTACTGATATGCCTTTAATGTGTTATATGTCAAAATGAGAATGTAAACATTAGGTATATTAAATTTATAAATGTGTCATATTAAAACAAACTGTTGTTACAATGTAGTTGGGGCTATATTATGTGGAATTTCATGGTGTTCCTGCTTCCTAAATTTGCATTTTTTTTCTTTTTTCTTTTTTTGGTTTTTCGAGACAGGGTTTCTCTGAAGCTTTTTTTTTTTAAGAGCCTGTCCTGGAACTAGCTCTTGTAGACCAGGCTGGCCTTGAACTCACAGAGATCCACCTGCCTCTGCCTCCCGAGTGCTGGGATTAAAGGCGTGCGCCACCACCGCCTGGCTAAATTTGCATTTTTATATATGTATATTTTTTTGAGACAGAGTCTCACTCTATACCCCAGACTAGCCTAGAACACATAGCAATTTTCCTGCTTTGGTCTCCAGAATTCTGGGATTACAATCATGAGCCACCAAGCTCATCCTCCATTCATTTCCAAGCTTCACACAAACCTGGCAATCTTGGATGGATCCCTGGAACCCAACGTAAAGGTAGTGTTGTAGAAAATTAGTTGAAGGATGAGCCGGGCGGTGGTGGTGCATGCGTTTAATCCCAGCCCTTGGGAGGCAGAGGCAGGCAGATCTTTTTTGAGTTTGAGACCAACCTGGTCTATAAGAGCTAGTTCCAGGACAGGCACCAAAGCTACAGAGAAACCTTGTCTCGAAAAAAACAACAAAAAAATAAATAAAAACAAACAAAAAATTATTTGAAGATATGTTACTTCTGTTTATGCTGCATTTATTTAACTCTGTGAAGCTGTGATTCTTTGCCCGTCTAAAACACCTCATGGTCTAATAAAGAGCTGGATGGCCAATCAGTAGCCAGGCAGGAGCAAGGATGAGGGCAGGCAGACAGAGAACATCTGGAAAAATAGGAAAAAACAAACAGGAAAAATCTGGAGAGGAAGGAGCAAGAAGAGGACACCAGGGGCCAGCCACCCAATGACACAGCTAGCAAGGGAAGTAAGAAAAGGCTGGGCCGTGGTGGTACACTTCTTTAATTCCAGCACTCGATAAGCAAATAAATCTGAGTTCGAGGCCAGCCTGGTCTACAGAGCAAATTCCAGGACAGCCAAAGCTACATAGAAAAACGCTGTCTCAAAATCAATCAATCAATCAATCAATAAAAAACTTTTTAAAAAGTGCTTTTCGACTTGAGAGAAATTTAAGTATTTAAGTATAGTCTAGAGGCGAATGATTGGGGCTGAAAACAGTGGATTCAGTCATACTACTCTGAAGGAAAGACGGCATTTCACCGCCAAGGCATCACACCAGTATTTGAAAGGTTTAAGCCAGGTGGTGACAGACAAAAGACAAAATACCACTTGACACTTAACTCACAAAATGTCGCCCAGGTCCCTTCACCTAACCTCCCACAAAACACTTCATTTCAGGAAAATCATAAGAACCCTGCTATTTACTTGTATTAGATTTTTCTAGACGGACTTCTTTTCGTTTATAACTCCTCCACCCCACGCGCCGTCCTTTCTTTCTTTGTTTTGTTGCTTGTTTTCGAGACAAGGTTTCACTGTGTAGCTCTGACTATCCAGGAACTAGCTCTTGTAGACCAGGCTGATCTCGAACTCACAGAGATCCACCTGCCCCTGCCTCCCGGGTGCTGGGATTAAAGGCGTGAGTCATCACCGCCCGGCAAATTTTCCCCTTAGTCTTTTAGGAGTCGAGTTCCCTTTCGTCAACAAGGGGTTTTCTAAATCTACTTCCACCTCCTCGCAAACTCCCCGGCGCTTCTGATACCCGGTTCTGGCACGAACTAGTGCGCACTGGCCAACTTCAGGGTTTGAACCCGAATCCAGGTCACTCACAACCTCGCCCAGCCAGCTCAGTGTGTCTGAGTGGCTTGCTACGTGCAGCCGGAAGCCCGGGCATTGTCATCGTGGCTCCGGGGAGGCGAGCAGCTCCGAGAATGGAGCGGCCTCCCGAACCTACTCCTCAACCTCAAGTCCTGAAGGAAAGGACTCCGAGGCGTATGACGGATTGCAAATCCACGCAAGAAGTGACGGCCACGCAGACTTAATTTAGTGCATACATCTGCCACCTAGCCACTCGGAGCACAGTAGCAGGAGCAACGCGACTAGGCGGGGCCAGAATGCTAAAACGCGCCGCCCTCCCTCCTCCTACTCTTCACCCTCAGAGTTGGGGCGGAGCCAGGATGAGCGCGGGGCGGAGCCTAAAGGTTCCCGTCTCTGTCCAGAGAGGGCGTGGCCAGGATGAGAATGGGGCGGGGCCTAAAGGCGCCCGCCTCCCGCAGGCGAGGGCGTGGCTTGGCGAAGGCGGACCGCGCACGACGACGTCTGGGGAACGCGCGCGCCTCCGCGGGGCCAGGCCAAGTGTCGCTGCTGCTGGTGGCGTCTGAGGCTGAAGGCTTGGCGAGAAGGGCTTGCGGCGGCGTGTCGGGCTGTTGGTATCGTGGCTTCCGAGGCCACCTGCTCCTGGTCATGAGAGGTCAGGCCTGGGGAAGGGCGGTGAGACGGAGGGTTTCCGGGGAGAAGAGCCGAGGTTCGGACGTGGGTGGAGAACTCGGTCTTCGCAGATTCCGGAAGAGTTGGCGTTTACTTTTCTTTCCCTTTTCCCTTCTCTTGTTTATGTATGAAGGAGGACAGGAAGGTTTGGGTCCCCCCCCCCCTTTTTTTTTATAGCAGAGACACAAACTGTCCTGTCCCAAGTCGCTCTTCAGAGAGTGAGGAGATCCGGCCGCCGAGGCTTCGGAGCCTCGCCGAAACGTCACACAGTAACTGCACGGCTCCCGAACAAGCCCGGCCACAGCTTTCTCCCTCGCGGGAGAAACGGGAGAGGCCCAGCGGTGTGGACCCTTGACTGGCACCCTCCCTCGTCCGAGATCCACTCTGGATCACGTAGGGATCTTGCCCTGCCCATAGCCTCCCTTCTGACTTCCCTACCCCTGCCACATACCGCCCATGGTGGCATTTTTCTTCCAGGAGCTAACTCCTTATTCACACTAAAACATCACTTAGCAATTACGTGATGACTTCCCACCCCCCCAAGGAAGGACCCCATTTCAAAGGTATTTCAGTAACATTCTTTTGAGGAGTAACAACACTATTGATTACTGAAAACCTTATTAGCTTTGGAAAGGCTTTTCCAACATAAAATGAAATGTCTAGGTCACCCAAATGAAATGTTTATCTTTTGATGCTATTTTAATAAGGCACTGATTTTTTTCCTTCTAAGCATTAGTGAATCTTTTAAAAATTTGTTACATTGATTTAGTGTGTGGGGGGCGGGGAGATGAGGGAGGGAGGACAACTTGTGGGAGTCAGTTCTTGTTCCTCTACCATCTGGGTTCCGGGATTTAACTCAGATCAGCAGACTTAACTAGGCTGAAGGTACCTTTACTGACTGAGCCATCTCACCTACCCTTAGTAAACTTCTTAATGTGAGCTCTTCCTCAGAGTCCATGTGCCTACACACATACTCGGTATGAGTACTGCTCCTCATAGTGGTATAAGCTGGGCACCCATTCTTGGACTTTTTGCTTATGTCTTTTGGCATTAGAGAAGTCAAGACATCTGAGGCTCAAAAGCAAATGTTCACTAAGTATGCTTTGTATTTTAGTAACCCCTAAATCAGTTAGACACATTGGTTTGCTAAATTGGGGATTGGGGCTGGGGGAGCAGAGCCTTGGCAGTAGCAGAGATGGAAGGAGCAGTGGCAGCAAACCTGAAAGACCACCTGTGACTGTCAGCTCCTCCCTTCGTGAATAAAGGACACCTAAGTACAGAATCCCGCTTGTGATTAACTGTTAACTCACAGTGCTTTCTGCTCTTTGGTTTTATTTTTTAAGAGGAAAGAGTCCTGAAGCAGAGACATCTTAGAGAAAAACTATTCCAGGGCCATGCAAGCCAGCTGTAGTCAACTGCATGACCCTCCAGGCACAAGTGATGATGCTCCAGCCTCCCAGTGTGTTCACCCGTCAAGAGCGACAGAAGGGTCTTCTTTTCATCCTGGAGACATACATATCCAAATAAACTCCGGACCTAAGGAGCATCCTGAAAATCCGAGCTCTAGAAATACAAGGCCCGGTGCCTGTAGCTGTGGCCACGGATGTGCACATACTCGCTTCCGGAGTCACTCCCACAGTGAAGCAAGGCCCCTTGAGGACTTTGCCGCAGAGTCTGGAGAACATGGAAGCGGCTCCTTCTCAGAGTTCCGCTGTCTCTTCAAGTGGCTGCAAAAAAGTCTTCCTTATATTTTGATTCTGGGTATTAAACTTGTTATGCAGCATATAACAGGTAGGAAATGACAAAACATTGACTAAATTATTGAATTCAGTTTCTCTTTTTACTGATAATTTTAACCTATGCATTTTGATTGCTAACTTTTAAAATTATGTTTTAATTTATATTATTAGCATATATAATCTTGTTTTTTTTCTTTTCTTTCAATTAACTAGAACTTATTTTCTAACAGGAATTTCTCTTGGAATTGGGCTGCTAACAACTTTTATGTATGCAAACAAAAGCATTGTAAATCAGGTTTTTCTAAGAGTAAGTATAACAAGCAACTAAATTATTAACTGTTTCTCTCTACAGAATTAGAGATAACTTTGAGAGAAATAGGAGTAACTTTCAAGAAGACTGGAAAGCAACAGGATAAGTTCTGATGTTCACCACATACTTAATTTGGTTTTCTAAATGACTTGGAATAAGTTACCTGTCCTAATGCTTAGTTATCTCACCTTTTGTTGTTCAGTTCCTAATAAATAAAACATAGATAAGAGGATTAAAAGACTTAGACCACACTATTTGATCTAGCTTGGCAAGGGCCTTTGTACTTCATGAAACATATTAAGTAGTATATCATTAAAAACCTTAGTTGAAGGCTGGGCGGTGGTGGCGCACGCCTTTAATCCCAGCACTCGGGAGGCAGAGGCAGGCGGATCTCTGAGTTCGAGGCCAGCCTGGTCTACTAGAGCTAGTTCCAGGACAGGCTCTAGAAACTACAGGGAAACCCTGTCTCGAAAAAACCAAAAAAAAAACAAAAAAAACCTTAGTTGATGAACCATAAGATTGAAAATAAGTAAAATGAAGCATTGAATGAATTGGCACTGGTCATTTTATGTGTCTTATTTATGTTTGAGACAGGATCTCACCTGTATCACCTGCTGTCCTGAAATTCACAGTGTAGACCAGGCTGACCTCAAACTCAGAGACCCACCTGCCTCTGCCTCCCGAGTGCTGGGATTAAAGGCGTGCCCTACTATGAATGGCAGATGTCTCTTAAAAAAAAAAAACTCAATTTTTCTAGTAATAAAAGTTTGAATCATATAAATCCTTAGAAAAAATTCCAAGAGTCTACACAATTTTGGCTCAAAAGCATTTTCTAAAAATGGATCATATCTGGGAATTTATAGTATAGCCTATTAACAAAAATTTAATGCATAGTTTAAAACTAGCACAGGTTAATGCTGGGTATGATGGTTGTGTTCGTCTAATTCCAACACTGGGGAAGCTGAGGCAGGAGGAGTGCCGTAAATTTAAATTCAGTCTGGAATATGTAGTGAGCACCAGGCCAAGGTATGTTATGGTGAGACCTTGTCTTAGAAAAAGAAAAAAAAATAAATAACAAAAATATTAGTACAAGGTTGGGCATGGTGGCACAGGCCTTTAATCCCAGCACTCAGGAGGCAGAGGCAGGGGGATCTCTGAGTTCAAGGCCAGCCTGGTCTGCAGAGATTGACCTGCCTCTGCCTCTGCCTCCTGAGTGCTAGGATTAAATGTGTGTGCCACCATTGCCTGGTGACTTTTATTTATTTATTTTTTTGGGGGGGGTGTTTTTCTGTGTAGCTTTGGAACCTGTCCTGGAACTTGCTCTGTAGATCAGGCTAGTCTTGAACTCACAGAGATTCGCCTGCCTCTGCCTCCTGAGTGCTGGGATTAAGGGCGTGCGCCACTACCACCCAGGATTTCGTTAATTTTGTGAAGTTTGCCTGTACATAATGAGGTGTCTTTCATGTATGTCTGTCTGCCTTATCCACATAGTCTAGAGGCAGCTCTATATAGTATTAGTGTACTGGGTTTTGACTGGCAGTGAAATCAGGTGAGGAACTTTCCACATGGGGCATCATGTTATTGCACAAATAGTTGGATTAGGATGCTCAACTACAAAACTTTGAATCAAACTAGTAATTAAAACTTGAATTTCAAAAATTCAAATTATTGCATATTTATGAACTTATTTACTTGAACATTTATTTTTTAAAATTTTTGTTTTATGGAAGAGAAAGATGCAGCAAAGGTAAAGATTGTTCTGGGCAGGTCCTTTATGTCAGCGTGGAGATTTGCTTCTTTGACTTCTAGGTCTTGTGTTTTTAGATTCTTTGTGGGGGTGGTGGCTTGAAACAGGGTCTCTACACAGTCTTGGCTGTCCTGAGACTCTGTAGCTCAGGCCTCATACTCAACAGAGATCCGCCTGCTCTGCCTTCCAACTACTGGGATTAATAAAAAGTGTGCCACTGTGCCCAGCTTGTATTTTGTTTTGTTTCTTTTGTTTGTTTGTTTGTTTTGTTGTTGTTTTTCGAGACAGTTTCTCTGTATAGCTTTGGAGCCTGTCCTGGAACTCACTCTATAGACCAGGCTGGCCTCAAACTCACAGAGATCCACTTGCCTCTGCCTCCTGAGTGCTGGGATTAAAGGTGTGTGTTAGCCGGGCTGTGGTGGCGCACGCCTTTAATCCCAGCACTCGGGAGGCAGAGGCAGGCGGATCTCTGTGAGTTCGAGACCAGCCTGGTCTACAAGAGCTAGTTCCAGGACAGGCTCCAAAGCCACAGAGAAACCCTGTCTCGAAAAACCAAAAAAAAAAAAAAAAAAAAAAAAAAAAAAAAAAGGTGTGTGTTACCACTGTCCAGCCTGTCCAGCCCAGCTTGTAGTTTTAAATTTTGTTTATTAAGAACTAATTAACAAAAACAGTGGTTGTGACAATGAACAGTTTAGCAGATTAAGAATAATTTTAAAAAACATTCTAAAGTAATAAATTGATCAACTTAAAATGATACTAGTAATTCTAGCCCAATATAACACATAAATTACAAAATTGTTTCTTTTTCAGGAACGGTCATCAAAGATTCAGTGTGCTTGGTTATTGGTGTTCCTGGCAGGTTCTTCTGTTCTTTTATATTACACCTTTCATTCTGAATCACTTTATTACAGGTAACTAGAGACCCTAGTATACTTCTGTTGTTTATCATTTATTCCATGGCACTTTGACTGTATAATGCTTATTATAGGTCAGTCTCCTTTAATGATTGACAGGTGTGACTTACACATTTGTATCCCCAGTACCTTGGCACATAGCATGTGTTCAATAAATACTTTTTAATAAGTGGATTTGTTTGATCAGTTTTTTTGTTTTGTTTTGTTTTTTGAGACAGGGTTTTTTTCTGTGTAGCTTTTGAGCCTGTCCTGCAACTAGCTGTGTAGATCAGGCTGGCCTCAAACTCACAGATCCTCCTGCCTCTGCTTCTCAAGTGCTGGGATTAAAGGAATGCCCCACCACCACCCGGCTTGTTTTTTTGTTTTTGAGACAGAGTCTCACTGTGTAGTCCAGGGTGCCCTCCACCTTGCAGTCCTCCTGCCTTGGCCTCTTGAATGCTGAAAATATAGGTATGTGCCATTTACAGTTTTAATCAGTGTTTATTTAGTACCATTAGGTGGTTATTATCAACGTTTTGTTTCTAAAAATGAGTCTTTAAAACACATGGTTAAGATGCATTTTCATGTCAGATATTCTGAATTTTCAGCTTTAATCAAATAATTAGAAGGCCTAGGTTCAGTGTAATCAAAATGACCCAATCTGGGCTGTAAGGAGTCGTAGAGAGTGTGAAACAAGAATGACCTTGGGCTGGAAAGACAGCGCCATGGCTGAGAGCATCCGCTGCTTCTCCAGGAAACTCCAGTTCAGAGGCTCAGTGATCTGATGCCCTCTGCACCCGCACCCAGACACGCACATCCCATCCCCATAACACACACAAACACTTTTAAATTTGTGTTTCCAGAACATGCCTAGTAATTAAAAAAGACTGTCTGGGAATAGCCTGTAATCCTAATGAGGCCCGCCTAGGTAACAGTAATACCCTGCCTGAAGGAACACACAAAATAAAAGGAGCTCCCAGACCTGCACAGAATCAGCCAGGGAAAGGAAGGAGGAGAGGGCCCAGCCCAGCCATGAAAGGCACTGCACCTCTTAGAGCGGCTGTAGGAGTGTGCTGTTAGAGGCAGAAGAGACAGACGCGGGTTGTGCACTGGTAGGCACTTACTGTATGTGAAATGTGTACAGTACTGCAGCAACTTTACGTTTTATACCGCTTCATAAGTGCTTATGCTTTTCTCCTGTAGCTTAATTTTCTTAAATCCTACACTGGAGCAGTTGAGCTTTTGGGAAGTTCTTTGGATTGTTGGAATTACAGACTTCATTCTAAAATTCTTCTTCATGGGTTTAAAATGCCTAATTTTATTGGTGCCTTCTTTCATCATGCCTTTTAAATCAAAGGTAAGAAACTAACTAATGCTTATTGGAATGATGTTAGCAAAACCTAGTAGTCTTCATTGACATGTCTCTTCATTTAGAGGCCAGAAGAGGGCATCAGATACCTTGGGGCTGGAGTTAGATGCATTTGAGCTGCCTAATGTGGGTGTTGGGAACCCAACTCAGGTCCACTGGAGGAGCAAGAAGTACCGTTGACTGCAGCGCCATCTCTCCAACACAAAAATATCCCTGGCAACCATTTGTTCAAGTACTTGAACTGAAAATAGTAACTTACTTGGCTAAAATCAGGATTACATTTGCTTCTGGCATAATTGAAAACTCAATCTTCATATTATATATGGGAAGATTCTAGATTTATACTTCTGTTTTGGTCCAAGGCATTGACAGTTTATAAAACGATTATATAAGCAGTCAGTGACTTCTTGTTACTATTAGAGACAAGGTTTCACTCCATAGCCTGAGCTAATCTGGAACTCACTGCAATCCTGCTACCTTAACCTCCCAATTCTGGGGTTATAAATGTGAGTCACCAAACCCAACTTATACATGAAAACTTTTTCTTTTACATTTATTTACTTTGTGTATATCTCTACACCATGTGGGTTCTGGAGATTGAACTAAGGTCATTACCCATACCCACTGAGTCATCTCGCTGGCCCAACAATTGGGAAATGAGCCAATTTTGGAAATACTTGGAAAGCAAGCCATGTGATGAAAATGGTATGTGATAGTCAATTTGAATTTGTCAGTGTTAATCATGATTCTGAAATCTAATTTCATGGGATTAGTGTATTATATACTCATGATGATGTTCTTCCAGTATTAAATATCTGCTATGTGTTTAATACCTTGGGTAGCTGGATTTATTTCTTTTTTCTTGCTTTTTTAGGGTTATTGGTACATGCTTTTAGAAGAATTATGTCAGTGTTACCGAATTTTTGTCCCCATACCAGTTTGGTTTCGGTACCTTATAAGCTATGGGGAGTTTGGTAATGTAACTAGATGGAGTCTTGGGATATTGCTGGCTTTACTCTACCTCATACTAAAAGTAAGTAACATTATAACCCTGGCAGAGTGACTCTTCTGATCACTGATTTTATATTGCTACTAAGTTACCTCAAAATTTATGTTCATATCACTAGCTGGAAGTAATAGCAGACTCTTAACTATTTAGAAATGTAGAGCTGGGGTATACTTGTAATCCCAGCTACAGAGGAGGCTAAAGCAGGAGAATCATGAGTTTGCCAGTGTTGGCAAGCTACCAAGACCTTGCCCCCAGAGAGATCCAGAAAGGGTAGGAGAAGGAACCTAGTGGTCTGGGGAAGCAGGGTACTGCAGTGGTTCTTGTTCTGCTTGCTGCTCAGGGTGTCTTAAAAGTACCTGCCACCATGCCAAGCTCTGTGTCTCCATTTTTGTTGAGTTGCGGGGTAGACTTACATACCTGTGATACCTATGGGGAATGAGTAGAAAACACACAAACCCTCACAGTACCATTTGTGATACATATAGTTCTCAAACCCATGGGATATCTTGCCCTCCTCCCTTTATGCCTGATCTCTTCAATTTAGTATTTTATCAATCTTTTTTTGTTTGTAGCCCTATGAAACTTTTTAGTTGTGTGTGTCTGGAGAGGTTGAGACGGGAACAGCTCTGGCTGTCCTGGAACTCGTGTAGACCAATGAAACTTTGTGGGTTTTTTTGAGACAGGGTCTCTCTGTGTATCCCTGGCTGCCCTGGAACTCTGTAGACCAGGCTGGCCTTGAACTCAAAGATCCTCCTGCCTCTGCCTCCCCTGGGATTAAAGGTGAGTACTGCTGTCACCACCTAGTGAAGTTTTTAAATCTAAATGCCAAGAGTATTTGAATCAAATTGATTTATTTTTTGTTTTATTTTATGTCTATGGGTATTTTCCCTGTATGTATGTGCAGCAAAAGTCTGTAGTACCCACAGAGGCCAGAGAGGGCACTGGATCCCCTGGAACTGGAGTTACAGACAGTTGTGAGCTGTCATGTGAGCTCTTAACTGCTGAGCCATCTCTCCGGCCCTGATTTATCTTTTGTATATGAGTGTTTCCCCTTTATTTATATTTGTGTATCACATGAGTGCAGTGCCCTCAGAGGCCTGTAGAGGTGAACAGTCCTGGGATTGGGGATAGTTGCAGTGTCTTTGACATAGGGTTATTCGTCTTCATTAAATTGTAGCTCTAGGTTAAGAGGTGGCTCAACTCTGCACTAGTTTATTAAACTTGAAATGATTTATAATTGGATGCCTAGCTGTGGCATACAATGAATATTAGGTGGGAACTGAATTTCACCTTTGGTCTTTAGATTTAGCATATAGAGGTTTTGAATTAATAAACTGTCTCTTCCTCTTTTAGCTTTTGGACTTTTTTGGACACTTGAGAACTTTCAGACAGGTTTTGCGAGTATTTTTTACACGACCAGTAAGTACTTACAGTTAGGAAAATTCTTCTGCCTGCTCCACTCTCACTTCTTCAGTAGTTTCACAAGTAGAAATTCACCAGAGGTTTCTTTTCTACTTTGAGATTATTTTCTAATATTTTGGCACTTGGGATTATAATGATAAAGAAATTTTAATTCCTTGAGCCTGTCCTGGAACTCCCTCTGTAGACCAGGTTGGCCTCAAACTCATAGAGATCCGCCTGCCTCTGCCTCTCAGTTAAATGTGTGCACCACCACCACCCAGCCCATAAGCAGTTTCTTAAATTTCATTGTCCACCAATGCTTATGTATTGAATGCCTGTTTGCCCTTTCAATTTGTTGTTCTGGAACTGAGGCTTAGTGGTAGATACCTCACATAGCCTGCACTAAAGCACAACAGCAGACAGTTCAGTCACTGGTCATCTTTTAGGATTCATAAATACACTTTTAAAAATTCTGTCCTAGACTTATGCTCCTTTTCCTTTTTTAATCCACGGGTGTTTTATATAGTTTCATCAATACTTTCCCTATCCCACTTGAGCATAATTTTATTTTGAAGACAACTCAGTAAAAATCATGTCCCTTGCAGTTTTCTTACTAATGGAAATTTCTTACTCAATTCTGTATTAGAAAATTAAGTTTTCTAGGCAAGCATTCTACCAACAACTGTATCTCCAGTTCATAACACACTATTAGTTTGTTTTTTTTTTTTTTTAGGAGGGGAAAAAGGATGAGTAGGGAAGAGCCCCTGAACCCAGGATTAAGTGATCCCAGCCTGAGTGATTTAGCAATAAAGTCTGAAACAAACAAGTAAATGGAAAAAATTATCTACAGAGTAGTTCAAACTAACTGGCCAAGATACCTTTGCTTTAAGGTAATTGATGATGCGAAAGCAAATGCTAGCTGGATATGGTGGCAAATGCCTTTAATCTCAGCACTCAGGAGACAAGAGGAAGGCAAATCTCTTGTGAATTCAATGCCAGCCTGATCTATCTCGTGAGTTCAAGGACAGCCAGGGCTACATAGTGAAACCTGCTGAAACAACAAAAAGTAAAACTACAATAAAATTCAGAGTTACAAGCGTCAGCCATTTCACTTAGTTGAATCTAGTAAGATTAGTGCTGAAAATAACCTCATAAAAATGTCCTGTGGGCTGTGGTTGTAACTCATAGCATGCTTGCCTGGCACATGTGAGGCCTACATTCAGTATGCAACACAGAAAAAAAACAAAATACCAAAACACCCTCAGTGATATCTTCACTGTGAGACAAAGAGAATCAGTTACTGACACAGATTTATTCTTGAGTCTCCCTAAGAGATCCCGAGTACATATATGCATACATGTTGGGGTATGTTCATCTAAAGGGATTCTCCCCACCACAAAAATAGTTGGTTTATGATAGGGTTTCTCTGTGTGGCCCTGGCTATCCTGGAACTCGCTCTGTAGACCAGGTTAGCTGCAAACTGAGAGACCACCTGCCTCTACTTCCTGAGTGTTGGGATTACAGCCATGCACAACCACCTCTTCTAAAACCTTTTCAGGATAACTACCTGTAGTGTATTCTGCTAAATAGCACTTTATTGAAGGGAAACTGTTATCAAGACCATCTAAACAGTATCCTGAAATCTTTATTATCAGCTTCAATCTTCATAATTAATTTTATCCTTGAGTTTTGGTTTAATTTTGTTAGCCTATCATAACTAACACCCATCTTACTTTATCCATGACAGTACCAATGTTGTTTACCACCTTTCCCCTTCATATCTATAGAGAGCTTTCACTGTTATGGTTAACAATTAAACCCTGCTGACTTTAGTAAGAAAGTCAAGACCTTAAGGAACTCAAACTATTTTTAGGACTTTTGAAGAAATTCTTTTTATTGGCACAGTACTGGGGATTTTGAGCCCTGGGCCTTGCATGTGTGCTGCCACTGAGCCATACCCCGGCCAATTCAAAACCAGACTCTCCAGAGGAACTTCTTCTAATGGAATTTGTCTTCATAGAGTTATGGAGTGCCTGCTAGCAAGAGACAGTGTTCAGATGCGGATGGTATTTGTTCAATATGTCAAGCCGAATTTCAGAAGCCAGTTCTTCTCATTTGTCAGGTAAATTTCTAAGCAAACTACATAAAGCATTTTTCTCTGACTTGAGAAAATTATGTTTATTATATGACAATGGAAGGAATATTTAGTGGAAGATTGCATTCTGGGTACATGCTGTTGAGGATGTGATAGATTGTCTAAATCATGCCCCTTATGTTCTGATGATGTTTTGATGATTTTTGTGCAGAGGAACCTATGAGGGGCGGGGGTAACTTGGTCAGTAACTTAGATACCAGAGCAGTTGACAAACAGGTTCAGTTTCTAACTGGATACTAGTCTTAGTCGTCAGTGGCAGCATTTGTTACTAAATGTATAAGGAGGCTCCTTGCCATATTTCATAGTAACTGCAAGTAAGTTTCCACTAAGCAGGTAAGTGATCACACTTAAAAGGCACCTAGCAAAATAACTCAGTGGCACAGTCAGAACACTTGTAGTTTAAAACAGTCACTTGCTCATTTGTAAACTGCTGGGCCAGATGCTCTCTCAAAAACTAAAGAATTGGATCCTCTAGAGTGTGATATGTAAGATCTGGTTCTTCATTCCTTTACAGCATATATTCTGTGAAGAATGCATTACCTTATGGTTTAACAGAGAGAAAACATGTCCACTGTGCAGAACTGTGATTTCAGATCGTATAAACAAATGGAAAGATGGAGCCACTTCATTGCACCTTCAGATATACTAAGTTGTACAAACTGTTAAGGCCACAAAACATTAATTTTATCTGGTTATGGTAACTATTGATAAAGGCATCATAATTGATTTCCAGGAGTAGAAAAAATGTTTCCAGATGGTTTTAAGGTATTAAGAGACATGTTTGTAGTTCAATTTCTTAAAGATTAAGTGCAAGAGCCATGTGTTTTTGAAGTATATATTAAACTTAAAAAAATATACAAATTTATTCCACTTATTTGATAATTGCAGTGTTAAATTAGAGATGTTTTTTGTTAATAATACCAAAACAGCAATTAGCAACTAGAACTAGCCACTTTAAAGGGGTGCAGGTACTGTTTCCTGACATGGTTTTAGAGTAAAGATTTTGCCTATTTTAAGATACATAGTATCTGAAACAGTTTTCTTCATCAGACTTTTATAATCCCCATTCTAAAAATGCTTAAATTTTTCATAAAATTGTATTTTTCAATGAAAGTTCTAAATGCTATATTTTACCTATAACAATCACATTTTCTAAGTGAAGATTTAATGAGGATGATATATTTTAATACTGTATTATGCTTTATGACAAGCAATCAGCGAGAATAAATGATTTAAATTCAATCACTTTATGGACCTCATATATGTGCTTCTTGCCGTCACCTGTACTGTTCAGTTTTGTGTTGACTTCTGACCTCTACACACATGTAGTGATACATGCACATATACAATAGTATTTTAAAGAATGGTTCTAATGTAGTGACATACCTTTAATAACAGGACTTAGGAGGCAGGGGCAGGAAGATCTCTGAGCACCAAAGAGAGAGAGAAGATACTACTATATTTTATAAACTGGTAACTTCTAGGCTGGCAGACTAGCTCAGTAGATAGAGATGCTTGCCACCAAACCCAATGAACTTATTCCAATCCCTGGGACCCACATGGTGGAAGGAGAGAACTGACTTCTCTTGTCTTCTGATGTTTACATGCATGCAGTGGCCACAAACCTATGTGTAATAACTTTTTTTAGAGGTAACTTCAGCTGGAGAATTTCTGTACACCTTAGTGTGATATGAAGGCTTCAGAGGTGGTAAGTTACCACCCAAAGTGGCTATCATATACTAGACATTATATTTGCTACATTTGAGCACTACATTATTTTGTGCATGAACATTACATTGTCAAAGGTAGCTATGAGGTGTAGGTAAGCAAACTGTTGATTATTAATATATAAAAAAGTATTCCCATGATTTTTAGATTCCACATAGCTTGTTGCATATTTTTAAAAGGAAAGAATTCAAGTATATTCAAAATAACAAAGATGTTTAACATTTACTACATAAAGTCTACACTAAAATTTGTTATATATTTAATAGCTCTAATTTCTCAGGAGAAAGTTTTATAACTAATTGTTTCATACAAAAGTAGTTTATTAAATATGAGACCATGAACATATCTAACATGTTAATGAAAAATGTACATCTGGTATGTATACTGTAGTAAATATGTATACTAATTTTTTTCTCTCAGGTAATAAAAAAATCACTTCTATTTTATGTTCATTCAAATTTGCATTTAATTTCTATTTACATTCATTCAATCTGAAATCAAATATCTTAATACAGTAATTAAACTAAATACAAGATGAAAAGCAGAAAAGGTGTTGCCCTTATAGCACTCGTAATAAGGCAGCTGAAGAACTATTTAATAGATGCAAAGCCAACTTGGGGTAGAAGCGAACACAGTTTAAAGAGCAAACACTGTCAGAAACCCATCTTCCAGATGCTTCTCCAGAGAATCCAGGGAAATAATACTTGTGCTGTAGTGTTAAGAGTCACATGAGAAAAGTACTGTATTAATCAGCAACAGACCACAGGTCCTACGTGATGAATATTATGACTGTTTTGTCCAGCTAGCTAGTATCTGTCCCTACAACAAAGGCAGATGTTTTGGGTATTGACTCTTTTAGATACTAACCATTTTCGAAGCCTTAAAATCCATCCTTCATAAATTCAACAATTCTCATGGGAATTATCTTCGATCTAGCCCTTGTAAGCTAGGAAATACAACTAACTGAATAGTTTAAAAAAGGTCCTATATTAATTATGATATCCAAGGCTCACGATATTAATACTAAGATGTTTTGTTTATAATTGTTATCTATAGTACAGAATGTTGAATTTATGGAGTCTCACACATGCATCCTCCTTTCCCTAAATCTGAAACTATCTTCTAGCTCAAAAACAGTATGGGAAAAAAAAAAAATCCTTGAAGTTAAGATCATAAAAGGGGAAGAAACATAATTTTCCTAAAGGTCTGGTTCAAGTTCAGTAATTAATACACTGTTAATCACAGCTGGTTTATAAATCCCAGTTTAGTTATTCTGTAACACTACAAACCTTAAAAAACAAATTTAGTAAACTTCAGTTCATTTTAATTAAAAAATGGCATGTAGAAAATAAAAAAATATCCTGTAATAGCCGATTTTAAAGAAAATAATCAGGTAATAAAAGAAAAAGCACTTCATCTTCTTTATACACTTACCTGGTACAAGCATGAACACCTTTCTTATAAACTCAAACTAGTATTAACATATACTTTACGCGTCAATTTTTACAAATAAATACAGAGTAGGCCATATTGCATAGGCGTGTGCTTTCTGTCTGTGACACTCATGTGACACCTGACATGTTTTTCACAGTCATAGTAGGGATATCCATTTATGAAACAATTTCTCAATCAACTTGTCACAGCATGAGAAATCAATTTTACTTAATGTTGTGATAGAAAAGCTATAATTATTTGTGTAGATGGAAGGTGTATAATTAATGCTTTCTACGCAAAAAAGCTGCAGTATTTGCCACTATTGCTGGCACTCCTACAGTTAAACAGTTTAATTATGGGGCAGTCACAGTGCACATATTACTAGCAACTAGGGCTGAGGAGGAACTGTTTGGTGTAAAAGTTTTATGGAATTTGGCCAGGCAGTCAACGCTATAGTCAGTAAACACATTTGGAAACAGACATCAGAGTAGCACAAGCCATTTGCAGTCTGAAATAATTCCTATATGCATCACCATAGGTGGGGTTTTTGGGGGAAAGGGGGAGTGTGTTTTTAAAGATACCACAAACTGTCAAAAAACAAAGAACTTTACAATTTCTGCCTTTAATCATCACCGCAGCTCGTCATTTACTGCTGCAATCACAAAGTTCTCAAAAGCAGCTGCAGTCAGAGATCCAGGAGGGAGAATTAGATGATAAAGCTTCTCTGTCCAAAGATGGATTTATCAATTCTTTCATTTACTGCCACAATTGAAAGACTGTATTTCCAATCATCTGTCATGAATTTTTTTTTAAAAAAAGATTTATGTATTTCATGTATGTGGGTGTTTTGTCCATAAGTTATGCACACCAGAAAGGGCATCTGATTCCATTGGACTGCCGTTATAGACAGTAGGGAACCACCATGTGGGTGCTGGGAATTGAACTCAGGACCTCTGGAAGAGCCAGTGTTCTTAACCTCTGAACCATCTCTCCAGCCCCTCAAGGTTCTATTTTTGCTCACTGTTAAACTTTCCTCCCATCTCACTTCAATTACAATTTAAAGAAGCAAGCTTGGTCTCTCCTGACTGACTCTGACGTGCATAAGGAATTTTATGGCTTGGATCCTATGAAGAACATAGCAAGAGCATCTGCATAAAGAAACCCTAGGGCTGCAACCATACCAGATGAGCTGCACAGCCTGGAGACATAAAGACCAACAAAGTGAAGTGACAGGACTCGCAGTGTGACCATCTACCTAGACCAGTATGCACTGACGCACATCTTATAAAGCTCTGCAGTTATTAAACCGTCTCACCAGCTAGTCATGGAAATGCTCCTTAAGGCAGGAAGTATTTAAGAAAGGTAAAGTTACCTTCATTTTTATTCTTTGTACCTGTAAATCACTTATGTAGATTTTGTTACATCTTCAAAAACAATGTCTGGTTAACATGTTTCCTAAATTAAGCCACTAAGTTTTCTTATCACTATGGAAGACATTCATCAAAAGGCCATCAAATATTTTTACAATTAAAAAATGTAGCCCCAGAATAGGAGGGAAAAAACACCATTTTTTCTTTTTTAAACTCTTGAGGGAAAAAATGTTAAGGAAGGTAAACAGCAAAAACAGTACAAAGTAAAACTGAAAACCTTCCCAATATGCTGAAAAGAGACAGACTGAGGGTGGACCATAGCAACCCTCTTCCCTGCAGGTCTCTCTCCTGCTTACTGCCCAACTTATGCACTTTAGCCTGACTTTCTTCTGTCTGTCCTCGGCCGTGGGCTTGACCCAAATACTGGCGTTAAGAACAGGTGGCGATTTTTTTCCAGTGCAGTGCAGGCCCAGGGCAAGGATGCAGTGTGGAACATACAACTTCTGCCTTTCCCAAGGCTTGCAGTTACGCCTAGCACACAACAGTACTGCACGTAGAAATGATTAAACAGACTGTTTTCTTCTAGTATTACAGAAAGGTATTGCAGCTAGGTTACTGAAACAAAAACAAAAAACAAAAAACACCCCAGGTTTACCCCAAGCCCTCATAAGAGCCACAGCTGTGGTTAACAATGATTCATTTGTATTTTATTTCATCAAGAGAAGAAACAGAAGCTGGCTTTCTTTATACCAACCAATAATTTTGCATTTTAAAGTTTGGGATGTTTTCCATAATGAGCTGAATCAAAAATCTATTTGAAAAATATATATTTATATAAAAAAAAGATTCAGGTTGTTTGCACGTAAAACATCAATCGATAAGTTTCTTTTGTCTTTGATTCGTGTTGCTGGAAAGAGTTTGACAAAGCTTGCATGCTAATTTGTCCTTAGTTGCAAGTATTACAGGCAATCTCATACTTTGCCTATGAAAGGATGACCCTTCTTTGACATCTTCAGGCTTCAACGGTGATTCAGAAGCAACATCCTACCCTTAATACTGTCGGTTTGGAGCCATCAACGTGAAAACCCTTGCTAATGCTGAGATGTCGCTAGATAGGAACCAGTCAATCGATGTGTCTGTGGGTTCCACAATACTATTTTGCTTGAGTTTTTTTGTGGGTTTATTTTTTGCACCATTGATTGATTTTTTTTTTTTTAAATCCATGTATATTTTTTCCTCTCTCCAAAGCATTCTAGGTAATAGCGTTGACTGCCATTTTGATTCTCATTTTATCTTGTAGGATGTTCACACATCCTTCCCCGAATTTTGTTTTCTTTTTGCATCAAAAGAGCATTGTTTTGTCATAGATTCATACGCAGGTGCTCTGGCCGTTTTGAGATCATAGGAAAAGCTTGTTTTTTGTATGGCCCAGAGTTCGGCTGTCGGATTGGAAGTGGTGCTGATGCTTCCCCGCTCACCGTCACATCCATCTGCTCTGTTCCACTTGTCTCCATTGGGTACTCCACAGGTGTCTGAGGGTTTGCCGTGCTGGCTGAAGCACCTCGTCCCCAGAAATCCCCAGGAGAGAATTTGACCGGGCTTTAAGACAAAGAAGAGCTATCATTCATTTGTCTCAAGGATCATCTTAACAAGAACTGTTCCCCTCATGTTTAAAGGGAGGGGCAATGTGACTTTATTTTTCTTCTTTTTATTTTTTTGGTTTTTTAAGACAGGTTTTTCTCTGTAGCTTTGGTGCCTGTCCTGGAACTAGCTTTTGTAGACCAGGCTGGTCTGGAACTGAGATCCACCTGCCTCTGCCTCCCGAGTGCTGGGATTAAAGGCGTGCGCCACCACCGCCCGGCTGTGACTTTATTTTTCTAATTTTATTTACATGTGCTCTGTCACAAAGGCAAAGGCTGAGCCATCTTTCCCCTAGACTAATCACTAGTGTGTCCAAACAAGCCTCTCTGCCTCTGCACTTGACCCCTAAAGCCCTTGATGACATACCGTTAAGTCATTTTTCTCTCCCACTTAAAACAGCTTCCCATTGTATTTAAAATAAAATACTTTCCCAAACCTTTGCCATTTTCCTCATTCACCACATTCCAGGACTTCTTATTTCCAAGAAAAGGCATGTTTCCCTCCTCAGGGGCTTTTGTACCAACTGTTCTTCTAACTGCCAATACTTCCGTAACTTCTTTGCATAACTAGCTTTCTCCTTATTCCTAGAAGTTACTTCACCAGGGAGACCATGCTGACCATAGTTAGTAAAAGCCTCCGCATTTTTCTTTGCTTTCTACTACCACCTTTTTTGTTTTTTGATGTGCACACATGTGTGCAGGTGCCCTTGGCATAACTTGGTAGGTACATACACATTTGTGTATATTTCTATCTTGGTTTATTCTGACCCCTGCTTGATTCATGAGAAAGGAACAATTCTGGCCAGGCGGTGGTGGCGCATGCCTTTAATTCCAGCACTCGGGAGGCAGAGGCTGGCAGATCTCTGAGTTTGAGGCCAGCCTGGTCTACAGAGTGAGTTCTAGGACAGAGAAACCTTGTCTCGAAAAATAAAACAAAACAAAACAAAAAAAGCAAAGGAACAATTCTGTATTATATGTAATACATATAACATGCAGCACATGTAAAATGTTGATAAATCCATAAAGACATTTATCATGGGCAAACTACATAATATATGAGAGGCCCAATCATTTAAATATAAAATATAGATTGCTTACATTAGGCAAAATATGACAGTTGTCTTATTTATGTAACTTATATGCATTTCTTTTTTTTTTTAATTTTTTTTCTTTTTTTTCTTTCTTATATGCATTTCTTAAGCTATATTCTTCTAGGCTTAAAAACTGTTTTCCTTGCAAGCACAGGATCTCAGTTTAACACCCAGAACCCATGTAAGAAACCAAGTGGATATTGTGGTGCATGGTTGTAATCCTAGCACTGACTAACATACCAGACTAGTTCCAGGCAGTAAGAAAGAGAAACTGCATGAGGAATACCACCCAAGCTGCCCTCTGTACACAGCTGCATACACATGAACATGCATACAGGTACATAAACATGAATAAAGAGTAAGAGAGTCAAATACCTGACAGGCGTTCGTGGGCTACCAATAAATCTTCGAGGTGATCGGATTTTTGGTTCAAAAGAAAACTTTTCTTTCACACTTTCAAGTACAGATGGAGCCACATATGTAAAACCCTGAAAAACAGTAACAGTGCACTACAGTAACAGTGCACTACAGTAACAGTGTACTACAGGATGACATTTTGTCATCCATATCAAGAAGATGGCTTTTTTTTTTTAAAGATTTATTTATTTATTATGTATACAACAATCCTTCCATGTATGCTTACATGCCAGAAGAGGGTACCAGATCTCATTATAGATGGCTGTGAGCCACCATGTGGTTGCTGGGAATTGAACTCAGGACCTCTGGAAGAGCAGTCAGTGCTCTTAACCTCTGAGCCATCTCTCCAGCCCAAGAAGATGGCTTTTTAGTCTGACACACCAACACAATGATATACAAAGAATATACTGTGTATATACTTCCTTATCCTTGATCTCACTTTTGTACCTTCTGATTTTTGCAAAACAGGGTCTCCCTATGTACTACTGATTGAACTACAACTCGCTATTGTAGACCAGGCTGGCTTCAACCTCACAGACATCCACCTGCCTCTGCCTCCTTAGTGCTGGGATTAAAGGTGTGCACCACCAATCTGCATTTTTATATCTTTTAAAGCCTCATATGCTAGCTAACAAAATTTTACCCAATTGTTGGGAGTAGGGAGGAAAAACTCAACAAGAAAAATACAGCTTACACAGTAAAATGTTGACTATAAAGAAAAACATAAATAATTGGTGCATTGTCAGCCATATTGTTTATACACATATATTACATATATATACACACACACATATATCTACATTTATAAAATCTGATAGGATTAATACTTCCAAGAGTTGCTCATAACTGAGCCAAGGTAAAATCAGAATTCTCTGATTTAGCACGTGGTATAGGAGGTTTTTCTGTTTGTGTGTTGCTTTCATTGGTTGAATAAAGAGACTGCCTTGGCCTTTTGATAGGGCAGCCCTTAGGTGGGCAGAGTAGACAGAACAGGATGCTGGGAAGAAGGACAGTGTGGCAGATGCAAGGATTCTCCTGCCTGAGACAGACGCTGGTTAGAATTTTGCCAGTAAGCCATGACCTCGTGGTGATATACAGATTATTAGAAATCGGTAAAACTAATTATGGGAGAGTTAGCCAATAAGAGGCTAGAAATAATGGGCCAGGCAGTAATTTAATTAATACAATTTCTGTGTGGTTATTTCGGGAAATAAGCTAGCCGCGTGGCTGGACACAGCCCGCTCCTCCTTCTACAAGCACGTGTGACCTTTCCACTTTCACACCAGTAATTGTATGGAATTAATTTTTAAAATTTTATAAATGCATATATGTCTGTGTGTATGTGCACATGAGTGCAGATGCCTGAGGACACATGGCATCTGCATCCTTTGAAGCTGTATTACGTGTAGTTGTGAGCCACCCAACATAGGTGCTGGGAGCTAAACTCCGGTTCCTCTGAAAGAGTGAGACACACTATTAATCACCGAGCCATATGTTTTTGTTTTTTGTGACCAAGTGCCAACATTATGAAAATCCCACTGTACAGGGCACAACTGCTGTTGTACTGGATTCAGTTTTGTTCTGAACCTTGCTATTAGACCCTGGCTCTCATTTCCTTGCTGCATGTTCCTTTGTTCAACCATTGGTCCTATTGCCTACCTGCTTTCCTTCTCATTATGTGAGCCTATGTATCACAGTAAATGAAACTCAGCGGGCTCTGAGTGAAGCTCCAATAGGAAGATACAGTTCTGCATTTCAGAGGCCATTTCTCTGTATGTTTTGGTGGGCTAAAGACAAAGTTGCATTTTATTCAGTTTTTAAATTTCCATTAGTTTTAATGAGATCTCATCATAAATTAAGTATGTGTTAAACCTGAGGTTGTTAAAATATACAAATAAGTGGGATCTTAATGGGTTTATTTAGTTATTTTTGGCTGTTCTGGAGACTAAATTTTTAGATTAATTTCTAAAGAGACCTTGGACTAGAGATATAGCCAGACACCTGTTCAATGAAAAATAATACATTTATTATCAAAGATGAATCACTGTTTTGCTATCAAATATTAATAATTAACATTATAGCTAGGTGGTGGCGGCACACACCTTTAATTCCAGCACTCGGGAGGCAGAGACAGGTGGATCTCATGAGTTCGAGGCCAGCCTGGTCTACAAGAGCTAGTTCCAGGACAGGCTCCAAAGCCACAGAGAAACCCTGTCTCGAAAACCAAAAAAAAAAAAAAAAAAAAAAAAAAAAAAATTACAAATCCCCTGCAGAGTCAGGCTGATAGTAACAATAATATTGTTTTGTTTTGTTCCTCTGTGTAGCCCTGGCTGTTCTAGAACTTAACTCTGTAGACCAGGCTGGCCTTAACCACAGAGAACTGCCTGCTTCTGCCTGAGGAGTGCTGGGATTAAAGGTGTGCGCCACCACTCAATGATTAGTATCCATAATGAAATAGTTCTTGTGATGCTAAGCCAAAAATAATTTTAAATCACTAGCACTCAACCAAACATGAATCACTCCAAAGAATCAAACATTGTAATTTCTAAAACCGAATGTTAGATTATCAGTTATTTTGCAGGGACCAGTTAAGTTACCAAGGAAATGGCTTAAAAGCAAAGTCACCCAGGTTTCCCACATGAACTTCTCATTGATCATCCTCATACTTAAATTTCCTATGGCAACTCGGAAATTCCTTCACTTACCAGAAAAACCTGGTTGGCACTTTCACTGAGAGTTGAGTCATCGGGGCTGTCAACAGGTGTCTGACGTGTAAACTTTGAATCAAATTGACTCACATCCTCTTCAGATTGCTTCATAAGAACAACATTATTAGAAAATGTTGACTAGTCTATTATTCCTATCAATCAAAGGTGCCACAAGCCCTATATACACTCTGCACAGAATAATCTTAGCAGCCACAGACAAGGAAAAAGATGCAGGTAGAAAGAATGCCAATCATTTTTTTATCTTTAGTGTTTATTTTATTCATACAGGTGCTTTGTGTATATCTGCATATCATATGTGAGCCTAGTACCCACAGAAGCTAAAAGAGGGTGTTGTATCTCCTAGAACTACAGGTACAGATGGCTGTGAGCCACCATGGGATGCTGAGAATCTCTCCAGCCCCAAATCACCTTTTTGTGTGTTTGGTATCTGAGTTCAAACCTAGGGCTTTATACTTGCTAGATGAATACTCTACCAGTGAGCCAAAGCATCTTCAAATTTTATATGTGAATCAACATAGATTTCAATAAATAACTATCCTTATTAAAACTGTGAATATCAGTCTCCCCCTCATCACTCTTTGGTGGATCTAGTTCAGTCAATAAATTCCTAGAAATAATTTGCTTTGTGGTCACTATGTCTACAATGTCTACAGTAAGTATGGATAACTACTGAAGAAGAGTCCAAATACAGCACAGAGATAAGATGAGTCAAAAGCTCAGGATGTAGCTCAGTGGTAAAGCACTTGCCTGGCACATGTAATTCCCTGGTATAGGCGCCCCAGCACTAAAGCCTCTCTAACACACAGTGTTCTGAATTCTTATTGTGCATTACTTCACCCCTTATAGCTCTAAAGAAGTAGTTTATTCTGAGTATATTTTCTTGTTATAGTATCATCTAATGACCAGATTCCTTTAATTTCTTCTCGTTCATGATGTATCTAGTCAGACTCATGGGACCAATATAAGAAATAAATATCAATTTAAAAATATGATTTATGGGGGGCTGGAGAGATGGCTCAGAGGTTGAGAGCATTGCCTGCTCTTCCAAAGGTCCTGAGTTCAATTCCCAGCAACCACATGGTGGCTCACAACCATCTGTAGTGGGGTCTGGTGCCCTCTTCCGGCCTGCAGACATACACACAGAATATTGTATACATAATAAATAAATATTTAAAAAAATATATGATTTATGTTAAGCATGGTGGTACATGCTTGTGATCTCAGAACTCAGGAGGTAGAAGCAAGAGGATCACCATTAGTTCCAGGCTACCCAGGGCTATATAGTGAAACCTTGTCTTAAAAACAAAAACAAAACAGAAGAAGCAGCCAGGTGGTAGTGACATGAGCCTTTAATCCCAGCACTTGGGAAGTAGAGGCAGGCCTGGTATATAAAATAAGTTCTAGATCAGCCATGACTACACAGAGAAACCCTGTCTCAAAAAAAAAAAAAAGGAAAGAAAAATCAGAAAAACATTGCATATATTAAAAACATCTGAGCTCATGACACTAAAACAAAAAACCATATAACTCACTGTACAATTTGGAAGATACTAAGGAACTATTTCATTACTTTGAAGACTAGTAAAGAGTCAAACATTTAGCCTGTTTTCCTGGTACCAACTATACTTAGGGTAACAAAACAATTGATAAGTTTGCTTTATGGAAAAATTCTGGCAATAAAGAATGAATAAGAAAATGAGACCATTGTGTAAACCCTGAATGAGAACAGAGAACTGGACTGGAGTTTTTCACCTCAGCACTACTGACATTTTGGACTTGATTTAATTATTTTAATTTTTTATGTATCTATGTGTTTGCTTGCATGTGTGCATCACATGCATGCCTAGTGCCTGCAGAGGCCGGAGAGGGTGTAGGATCCCCTAGAACTGGAGTTACAGTCAGTTGTGAGCCACCATATTAGTGCTGGGAATTGAACCTGGGTCCACTGAATGATAGTCAGTGCTCATTTTAACTGATGAGCCATCTTTCCAGCTTCTGTTCTTGATAATTTTTTTATTGTAGAGAGCTGTGTGTGTGCTGTAGTATTAGTAGCAGGGCCCTCTTGCAACACAACCAAAATGTTTCTAGACTTTGGTCTCAGATTAAGAACTATTGATTGACAGGCATTTGTTAATGACTACTAACAGCCTGATAGAAATAAAACTATACTGTGAGTTAGGCCTCCTTGTCAAAGCATACAGCATCAAGAATTCCACCTGTATAAAATAAGTTCCTTAATTACCCAGATTTTGGAAATAGATGAATTTAGTATATGACACCATGGGGATAAAATTAGCAAAATGTAAGGAATTTGGGGATGGAAAATGGGTCAGCCATTAGGAGCACTGGGTACTCTTCCAGGAGACCAGGGTTAGGTTCCCAGTATCCACACTGTGGCTCACAACCATCCATAACTTCAATTCCAGGAGATCCAATGCCCTCTTCTGACCTTCACAAACATCAGACACACACACACATCTACTGCATATCATGTTTGCACCAAAAAGTCATATACACAAAAAAAACCCACATTTTTTTAATCTGAGGAATTCTACAGGACAGATGATCCAGTTTTTACAATTAATCACCAGAAGACATGAGAAGGGACATCTGTATATAATAAGGAGCATCTAAACTATGTATAGACTATGAATCCTTATTGAGGGAAAAAAATAACGGGTAAAAAAGAAAAATCCAAACAAATGGAGAAATGGTTAACCTTTTAGATGTGATGATGGCTTAGTTGTCATGTTTATGTTTATACAAGATGACCTGGTCATTTTTGAAGTTGGGCAGTAGGTATCTGGGTTAATTATCGTCCTTACAATTGTATATGCAGACATTTTAAGGTTTACTTTATGAGCATTTTCTGTGCATATATGGCAGTGTACTAAGTGTATGTCCTACCTAGTGTCCTGGGAGATCAGAAGAAGGTGTTGGATCCCTTGGAGGTGGAGTTAAGGATGACTATGAGCTAGCATATGGGTGCAGGTTCCTCTGCAAAACAAGTGCTCTTAAGCAATGAAGCTATCTCTCCAGCCCTGTGTATGTTGACATTTTAAAGCAGGTCATCTTATGCTCTGTGACAGAATAACCAGCCTCATTATCCTCTTCCTCCATCTACATCCCAAGAAATGAAGTATATTTTCTCAATTTCTGAAGCAGAAGACAGAAGCTAAATAAACACCAAGTTACTTTGCCATAGCTAAAGCATTTTTATAGACTGAACTATGTTCCCTTGCCTTCATATTCATGTTGACATTCAAAGCCCTGGCTCCTCAGAAAGTTATCTTACTTGGGAAGGGTCATTGCAGATATCATTAATAAAGACACTGTCAGCTGGGCAGTGGTGGCAGATGCCATTAATCCCAGCACTCAGGAGGCAGAGGCAGGTGGGTCTCTGTGAATTCAAAGCTAGCCTGGTCTACAAGAACTAGTTCCAGGACAGCTAGGGCTGTTACACAGAAAAACCTGTCTTGAAAAACCAAATAAATAAGCAAACAAAGACACTATCATAAAGGAGTACACAACTATACCTGGTTTCTCTGAGACTTTTCTTATATTACCAGCACTCAGGTGTCAGTGTAGAGCATTTGCCTGGCATGTGGGAGATCCTAGGTTCAACCCCCCCAGAACTAGAGAACAAGGGTTAGTGATCTCCCATATTACATGCTTCCCTATATACATACCAACAGAGGCTTAAAAGGAGGTTCCACCTTCCGAGCTAGAAGTTCTTCCCAGTTAATGTGTCTGAAGAATGGATGAGCCTAGAAGAAAAGTCAAAGGGGATGACTGAAATGGTAAACCACGTTTTTGAAGCTACAAATCACAAACAAGCTAAACATATCTGAATACACACATATAGCCATCACAAATAAGCAAAATTAGCATTGTTTTCCCCAAACACCAAACATCTCAATTCCTACTTGGACTTCTCCAGCATCCCCAGGACCAGCTCCAAGACGAGAAGCAGCGTTTCTTTTCAGCAGCTTTAGGGAAGAAAAGAAGCACTGGTGAAAATCCTGAATTAATCAAACCGATTTTTTTCTTTAGAGAATGTGGGCCCTATTTGTGCTCCAGAAGATGCAATTTATTAATACCAAATAATGTTTGAAAACAAAAGAAAATCTTGTAAATCTTTAAAAATTTACAAGTCTTTTCTGTTTAGTATCTCTAATCAAAATATATGTTAAATTCTTAGATGGGGGAGGGACTTATGAAGCCCCACCTTTCATGAAGGAGCTATTGGCAGCTGATGGTTGCGCGGGAAGGACAGTTATTTTTCTTAGGGGCACAGCCACTGGTATATTGCCCATGCTCAAGTAGATGACTCCACACCCAGTTATACAGGCACCACTAACTGGACTGCATAGGTTATTTTAAGAAGGGGGGGAGGGCAGTGGTGGCGCACACCTTTAATCCCAGCACTCGGGAGGCAGAGGCACACGGATCTCTGTGAGTTTGAGGCCAAACTGGTCTACAAAAGCAAGTTCCAGGACAGCCAGGGCTACAGAGAGAAACCCTGTCTCAAAAACAAACAAACAAAAAAACCAAAAAAACAAAAAGGGGGCTGGAGAGATGGCTCAGTGGTTAAGAGCACTGCCTGCTCTTCCAAAGGTCCTGAGTTCAATTCCCAGCAACCACATGGTGGCTCACAACCATCTGTAATGAGGTCTGGTGCCCTCTTCTGGCCTGCAGACATACATACAGATAGAATATTGTATACATAATAATAATTTAAAAAAAACAAAAAAACAAAAAGGAAAGCATGAAATTGGGGATAAGTGTTGGATGCATTAGAGGAAGTTGAAGAATAAGGATGGAGGTGTGACTACATCCACACATAAAATTTTCAAAGATTAAAAAAAAATTATTACATATGAGTCAGGTGTAGGGGTGCACACCTTTAATCCCAAGATAGGAGACAGAAACAGTCATATCTCTATTGTTGATCCCAGTCTGATCTATATAGTGAGACACAGTGAGTCTCAAAAACGAAATAAAAAACCAAACAAACAGGTATGTGTGTGTCTTTGAGCGTGTATGTACATGTCTGTGCTGTTGAGGTTGCCATTTAAGAACCCTACCTTTTTAAGCAGATCTCGAGCTTCTTGTGTGAGGTAGGGAGGCAAATTAAGTTTACATTTGAGGATTTTGTCAATTGTTTTCTTTCTGTTCTCTCCAGTGAAAGGAGGCTAAGGGTAGAGAAGAGTGGGAAATTAGCATATACAAACAAATTTTAAGTAACATTATCATCTAGTTCCTGAATTGGACAGCCACACATTGAGATAAGAAAACATGTTGGGAACCAGGAGTGGTGGCACGTGCCTTTTAGTCCCAGCACTCCAGAGTCAGGCTGATCTACATGAGTTGAAGGCTAGCCTGATCTACAGAGTTTCAGGACAGCCAGGAAGGCTACACAGAGAAACCATGTCTCAAGAAAAAGATAAAGAGAAAGAAGAAAGAAAGAGCATGCTCAGAAATAGTTAACTCACAGACCTATGGCTTTAAGCAATGATACATAAGAAGCAATGCCCAGGAAGTCTTGTGTGGTCGGTACTACTAGGCCTCTCATTTTAAGCTCCCATTTCTCCCTATGTATTTCACTAGATTGTCATCACATAAACCAATTTCTTTTTAATTTCTTTAATTATGTGTATGTGGGTGGGTGACCGTGAATGCTAGAGGCACCAGATCCTTTGGAACTAATTTAGGAGGCTGTGAGACACCTGATGTGATTCTGGGAACTGAACTAGGACAGACTTCACTATTCAACCACTGAGCTCTCGCCAGCCCCTATATAGTTCATTTAAATAAAAGTATTTTTAAAAGTATGGAATCCCAGGGCTGGAGAGATGGCTCAGAAGTTAAGAGCATTCTGGCTGCTCTTCCAAAGGACCTGAATTCAAGTTCCAGACCCATATCATGATTCAAGGATGTCTGCAATTCCAGCTCCATGGGATCTGGTACCCTCACATAGACAAACATGCAGGTAAAACACAAATGCACATAAAATAAAAATAAATTTAAAAAAAGTATGGAATCCCACAAAATCATAAGCTACCACTAACGCTAAAACCACTAATAACAGACTGGTGGTATGGTGCATGCCTTTAAGAACAGCACTTCGGAGACAGAGGCAGGCGGATTTCCTTAAGTTCAAGGTCAGCCTGGTCTACAGAGTCAGTTCCAGGACAACCAGGGATGTACAGAGAAAACCTAAGTCAAAAAATCAAAACCAAACCAAAACAAAACCCAAAAAACTGATAACCAATTTTTAGGCTTTAAAAATAACTCTACTAGGAACATGTTCTGGAAGCATAGCCAAGTTCTCTTACTAAAATGTTCAGCACAGATCATGAAACATGCAACTTTTAATGTGCACCTACTGCTCCAGTCAGCATGTCATACATTAATGCTCCCAAACTCCACCAATCTACAGCACGATTGTGGCCACTTCTCATCAAGATTTCAGGGGCCCTAAAATGAAAAAGGGGGGGGGGGGAGAAGTCTTAAAATTTATCCACTTTTATATCATTTGAATAAAATTATTAAACTAAGAAAACTAAGACACTATTTTAAACCAGGTAAAGTTAGATATTACCCCCAAACCAGTTATATTTCTTTTAACATGCAGCTCTCACATGTATTCTATTGTTCCACAAAATGTGTGTGTGACTGTTCCATCATGAATAGATTCTTTGCATAGTCCAAAGTCTGTTAGTTTCACATGACCTACAATGAAAGATGATAGCATGATTATTCTGAAAATTTCAAGTATCTGAACATAGCAAACAGATAATTCTTCCTTCAATTTAGCTTTTCCTTTCTAAAACGTATCTTGAAGATGTCCAGAACTAGTCACCTGACCTACTTCAAGGCGGGAAGTGGGGGTGATACAATCAATGCAGTAAGGGGAAGGGACAGAAAATGATGGAGCTGCCTACAGCTCTGGCTCTTTTTCTACATGCAGAATTCTGTTCCATCCTGAGAAAGTCTCTTTGAAAGTCTAGTTTAAGTAATACATACTCCTAATAAACATTCTGTATTTAAACAAAACTCATGGCATGCTTCAACTCTACTGTTTCTTCACAGTGTGCTTTAGTGACTTTCAAACTCCTTAGTCTGAGGAAGTCACTCGCTTACTATGTATGCCAAATGCTATCAGTTAGCACAATGAATTATTTACTGCCAAAAGCTGCCAGTGAAAAGGAACTAAAATTTGCCTCAGATAATCATTTCTGTTCCAGAAGGTGGAATTCCACCTTACACAAAGATCACTTCTGATAAGTTTCTCTTGGTTGTCATTTAATTCACCAGTGGCTCCACAACACCAAAGCCCTATTATTCAAGGTCCCTTTCAGACAATGGCTTTTCAAGCAATGACTCATTTATTCAACTGTGAAAATCTACATTCTGGTACAAAAGAAGAAATAGGGCTATATTATTTATCTTTTATTTTCTCAAGTTTAAAAGTTTATGTATGAATAATTTTGCCTGCATATATGTAAGTGCTAAATAAGCAAGCTATAAGGCAGCTCGGGAACACTGAAAGTAGGGTTTCCAATGGCTGTGAGCCAACAGTGGTGCTGGAAACCCAGGCCTTTTCTTCTGCAGCACAGCATGTGCTCTTAACCACTGAGCCATCTTTCCAGCCCCTCAGACGCTTTCTAAGATAGGATCTGGTAGGTAGTCCACCTGGCCTGGAACTCAACTACCTACCCAGGCTACTCTTGAATTTGTTCCTTTTTATTTATACGGTGCAGTGCTAGAATTATAGGTGTGTGCCACTACACCTGGCCACGGCCTTTATTCTCAAAGAACCAAATGGTATATTCAAGTTTATGTGTTAAAAACATTATTTTACGATTGCACCATTCCTTTATTCTATCCTTTGCCTTAGAACTGAGAATCAGAAGGGCTGGGGCTATAGATTGGTGGTAGCATGCACAAAGTTCAGTTCCCAAAACAGAAAAATAATTTTAAAGGAATACCTCAAAATCAACAACAAAGAATTCAGAATCAAAATCCTGGTCTGGGATGGGAAGGTAGGAATACAAACATGGTTCCCACAATGCACTCTGTCAATTCTATCATTTTTCCATGAAAAAAACAAGTCTTGTTTTTTTTAATTTCACATGTATTAATGTTTTATCTATATGTATATATGAACACTATATGTGTGCCTGCTGCCAGCAAAAACCAGTTTTAGATTCCCTGGACAGACATTATAGGACACCAAATGGTTACTGGAAACTAAACCCAGGTCCTTTGCAATAATAGCAAACACTTTTAACCACTGAGCCATCTCTCCAGCCCCTCACAAACAAATTTTTAAAAAGCACTACTTGGAACATTTATATACGCTCCACCATTCTCTGTCTAAGAGTTTACATTGGTTAACTATCTCATAAATCATCATCAGGAGATCGGGAATAGCAGCTGTTCACTGTCTTGAATATGCCTTGGTCTGCTAGTTGTTCCTCGAGTAAACTGCAGTCTTTCCCAGTTCAGACTACAGCAGTAGAAACGGGAGCTGCAGGCGCATGCAGCTGCAGCCAGCACTCACTTTGCTATACCCACAGCTGTACGTAATGTTAGTCTCTCTGATTAACCTATGCTTAGTAAGTATTTTGTTAATGGGGCTATGCCAAATAATCTGGTTCAATTTCAGTCTTTCTCTTCCTCAGACATTAGTTAAAATTATAGAAAGTTTTGTTTTTAGCTGTATGATATATACAAGTAATTCCAAAACTTGGGACATTGAGGCAGGAAGACCCTAAGTTCAGTGTTAGATAGCTATGCAGCAATACTATGTCTAAAACAATTTTTGCTTTTACAACTTACACATTTATGTCATTAAAAAAAAATCAATGGTATAAATCAAAATTAACATTTATTTTAATTTTTTGGGGGGGTCACAACATTTTACATAGGATTTTTTTCTAAGTTGTAAAGAATGGCTAATATATTTGACTGTTTTTTTTTTTTTTTTAATAATTTATTTAAGTTTATCTCGTGTGCATTGGTGTGAAGGTGTCAGATCCGCTGAACTGGAGTTGCATTTGTGAGCTGCCATGTGGGTGCTGGGAATTGAACTTGAGTCCTCTGGAAGAGCAGTCAGTGCTCTTAACATCTGAGCTATCTCTCCAGGCCCCTTTAATTCTGTTTAAGCTCAATTATAAATACTAAATAATTAAAAGTACCAGCAAGTATTACAGTGTTATATATTCTGTGGGGGAAATATGCAACAAGAGAGAGAGAAAAACATAGGAGCCTTGAAAATGGAGGGTTATAAGCGGATTATTGACTACAGAATTGTTCATGATAGAGCTCCACCTTGGTGATTAAGCATGATGTTCTCCGGCTTCAGGTCTCTGTAGATGATCCCCTTTTGATGTAAATGCCCCAAAGCCATGGAGATTTCAGCCAAGTAAAAGCTGGAAACAGAAGTGATTTAATAAAAATTTAAAAATCAATCTACCCAAAGAAGTTTATGTATGGAATAAAATTCGTTGAAAGAAACAGACATGCACCAAAGACCAAATTAGTGGGGGTGGAAGAATGTACTGGGAAAAAGAGATGGCACAGGGGGCATTTGTCACTCATTTTAGTCAAACTATACCATGTTTTATTTTTCCATTAGAACATAATGCTAAAACTGCAAAGATGTCCCATCTATTCTAACTATTATTGATTAGGTTCTGCTCTCTCTGTGTAGGAATTAGGCCAACAATCATTCAGATCAAACAAATTCCTCCCACCCTCCCCCAACTTTAAGATTCCACAGGAAATTGGGACTTTGTTATTCTCAGAGATCAAGTCTTGGTCCTTACAGCCTGACCTGTGGAAGCCCACTCATCCCTTACATAATATAGTTGTGTATTTACAAACAGCAATGCCCACAGTATCTGCCCACCCTCTTGCCAGCCAGCCCACAACTATAAACTGTGTGACACTCAAATTTATCTACCTCAAAAGAATAAAGGGCTGAATCAACCCTGTCTGGATTCGAAAAGCACAAAGCACTGCAATAGTGGCTGTGTAACAATGTTGCAATCCTGCAGATTACTCCAGGATGGAGAGGGTGTGTCCTAGAGGACTGAGGCAGTTTCACAGCCAGCAGGACCACAGCCTCCAACAGGGCTCAGAGAGCCTCCTCCAAAAAAGGGCACTTCATCCCTAAGGTTCTTAAATGCAGCTTCTGTGTTAGAAAAGGCCTGAAATTAAACAATGGAATGCAGTTTGGTAATTAAGATAGAAAAAACATTTACGTGTTTTCTATTCAATTAATGTGTAGGTCAAACTGTTTACTGTTACCCAATACAGTCACTTCACAAAAGGATGTGTATATTTTTAATTTGAAGCAGATGCCATCTTACGAATAGGAGGGCAGATCCCATTCTGGCTATAAAATCAATCCACAGATGTGTGCTCAGGGTTATCACCTCCCTAAGACTGCACCTTGGGAACTGGAAAGTCTAAAAAAAAGAGGAGACGATTTCTGATACTTTCCATTGCTCCACATACAAAATTTCACTGGAAAACCACACTCACCCACAACCAAGACAGGCAGCTTACCAAGTCAAGGAAACTCTGCAGTGAAGAGCGGTCCACCCAAGTCCTGGGGGCAAAGGAATCATGTGACCTCCAATAGCTGCCCAGTCCCCCCTGGACGTTCTGAGTGACTGACTGGCTCCAGATCAATTTATGGAACAGTGTGGGACGTAGTTTTGCCTTTAATTACATGAATAATTACCTGAGTTCATACAGCCACAAAACTTCACTTACCAAGCTGTGTCTTCCATGAATATTCCCTCTCTTTCTAACTGCATAAATAGTTCTCCTCCTAGAAAGGAAACATATTACAAATAAATATCTTACTTCCAACCCTCTTCTAACCAGACTGCACTTTTTTCTATCTGTAACATTAACTCCTTAAAAATTTTTTTAAAAATCCTAAAATTGGCATGGAATTACAGCTTTTACACTTCAGACCTAAAATTTAAAAAAGTCTTAATTAAAGTCTTTCCAACACTTTTCAATATGTAAAAGAAAATGTACAAAATTAAGTCTCCTAAATTTTAGTGACTGTGACTATTCCCCATTTTCAGAACCTTTATATAAACTGAATGAACCTGATGGTGGCATAATTTGAACATCGAAATAAATAATAATAAAGGGTTATACTGTCCTGAGTTATCTTAAAATCCAGGAGCCCAAAATGATGTAAATAACTGAACAGAAAGGAAAGCTCTGTGTAAGTGAAAGTGGAGTGATGGAGTGAGGACCACTTGGCAAACACCAGTTGACTGTTACAGTCAAGAATCAATGGAGGCCACAACCGGACCTGAAAGCATGATGAGATGAGACACTTTTAATTCCAAAGGGGAAGCCTGGCAGACACCACCTTACACGTGACACAGTGAACATCAACAGCAGTGGGACAAAGATCTAAACACCATGCACCTCCTTTCTGAACTGCTGAGAAGAAACACAATGTCGCTTGGACAGTCCTGTCAAAAATGCATTAACTTGAATCTACTCCCAAAGAAATATCAGAGAAACCCAAATCGATGGTATTCTACAGAAACTGGGCTATATATACTCTTTTTAAAAATGTCAACATAATGACAAAGACAGACTAAAGAACTGTTACAAATTAAAGAACGCTAAAAGATATATTAATGTTAATTTCCTAATTATTTTATAATTCTAGTTACATAAGAAAATGTCCTTGAGTATAGGAAGTAAATGTTAGTTATAAATGTTTAGTTAAAAAAAAATCTTTGAACGCCAGGCAGTGGTGGCGCACGCCTTTAATCCCAGCACTCGGGAGGCAGAGGCAGGCGGATCTCTGTGAGTTCAAGACCAGCCTGGTCTACAAGAGCTAGCTCCAGGACAGGCTCTAAAGCTGCAAAGATGCCCTGTCTTGAAAAAAACCAAAAAAAACAAAAAAATTGAAATTATAAAGTCATAAGCAAGTAGTATTAACAAAAAAGGTGGGAAATTCTGCAGCTTTCAGGTTCATGTTAAGAGCTATGACAAAACCTGTTTCTCAGAAATCACAGGTATGCCAGGCTGGTGACAAATGCCTTTAAGTCAGCACCCAGGCCCATCTCTGAGTTTGAAGCCAGCCTGGTCTATGTAGTGAGTTCCAGGACAGCCAGAGCTATATAGAGAGAGCCTGTCTTAAAAAAAAAAAAAAAAGACTGCCAGTTGTGTTTGCTGAAGATGAGGGCATATCTGTGATATGATATGATATGGGGATGGGAACAGAAGGCTGAAGCAGCACTGCAAGCAGCTCAAGGCAGCATAAGCTACACAGTAAGCTCCAGACAGCCTGGTTTGCAGTGAGATTTTAACAAAAACAAAAAACAAACAAACAAACAAATCAAAAAAGACATTGGGTTGGTAAGTGTTGGTAGGTTCCCAGCCCCCTTGAAAATATGACTCAAAAACTTTCAATATCTCATAATACTCTCAGTAAGCTTCCCCATTTCTATATAGGAAGGAATATGTGAACTACAGTAGCTACCCCAGCTTATTAATGTGCTTAATAATTGGTTACAAAGAGATACAAATAAAATTTTACAGACAGGAAAACACCTTCCAAGTTTCTTTCTTATTTGTCTATAAACAGAACCATTTGTTCACATGTGAATCACAACAAGAAAAGTATATTTCGCTGGAAAATAATGTTTGAACCCAGTTTCTGGAGTAAATGTAAATAATTACATGAACTATGTACTAACCACTGAGATACTCAAGGATGAGGTAGAGTTTTCCACCGGTCTGAAAGGCATAAATTAAATCCACAATGAAGGGATGCTTTACTTCCTCCAGAATATTCCGCTCTGCTTTTGTATGAGCTGTATCTTTAGCATTTCTTACTATCATTGCCTAAAGGAAAAGAGATGATCTATAAGAACAAAATAGTGAACATTTTTATCCTATGGTAATTGGAAAATCTATTTTATGCTTTCCTGGCCAATACAGAATGGTTCCTCTTAGAAACCGAGATGGGGGTAATGGAAGCTAACTCACTGCTTATAAATATCTAAACTTGTTAGGGTTTTGTAGTAAACATGTAAATGAAAACCTAGATGTGTTTCTTTAGCAATCTGTATACAGATCAAGTTTATGCGTATATTCACTTACAGTTCAGGGCTTGGTGTGCTCCCAGCTTTAGGCCAAGAGAACAGAACTAACACAAGGAATCCTGTGCTTGGAGCCAGAGCATCAGGAGAAAACATAGAAATGAAGGTAAGCACAGAACAAGTATGGGTAAGTGGGGGAGCTGCTCTCAACTTGGCAGGAAGCCTCCTCAAGATGATGATAGCAAACTGTAAACTTAAGGTGAAACGTGGAAGGTTAAGGAGCACCCAGGAGAAAAAGAGGGTTGACTGAAAAGAATGTGTCAAGGGAATCCAAGGTCAGTATGTTAAAGAGTGCTTAGAGACCCAGCTGGAGGTAGAGACGAGAGGCCAGGAAATGGAAGGCAGTGCTTCTCAGCAAAGGTGCTGAGATCTCAGAGGTCAAGGAGAAATACTGAGATGAGCGTGATGAACACCTCAGCTTTCCGTGGATTGTAGGAAGAAATGACACAATGCAGGCAGCCAGAACAAGAAACTAAGGAATGTGCCTTGTAACTAAGACAAAGAAGAAACAAAAATCAAGGTTAAAGGTCTGTTATTGGCGCTTGTAGCCTTAGTTTTAAGAAATAATGAAAGATGGGTGTGAAGGCACGCTCCTGACATTTCAGCACTTGGGAGAGACAGAGGCCAAAAGATCAGGAGTTCAGGGCCAGTTATGGTTATTAATAAGTTTGAGACCAGTCTAAAGTATGTAATATCTTGGCTATAATAATAATAATAATAAATAATAATAATTATTATAATAAAAGTGTTTAGGGAAAAAGAGTACAAATATAAGCTGGGTATGACAGAAAAAGCCCAGAATCAAAGTCGGAAGCAGTGGAACCATAAATTTGAGGACAGTTCATGCTGAACCAGCAGAACACAGTAAGACCCTGATTCAGAAAATACGAATATATGTATGTGTGTGTGTGCATGTATATATACGCTACTTGTACCTATAAAATTAAACACAACTAAGAAAGTCTCAAAGCTAACAGTAAAAAAAGAGTGGTCAGAGAATAAGACTTTGGAGTATATTTCCTAAAATAAAATCTCAATGGTTTGGCCATCCACCATCTTGCTGAAATTCTTTATTGCAATTACAGAAATTCGTTTTGTTTTTTGGTTTTTTTGGTTTGTTTTCAAGAGTTTCTCCAGGTAGCCCTAGCCGTTCTGGAGCTCACTTTGTAGACCAGGCTAGCCTCAATCTCACAAAGATCCTCCTGTCTCTGCTTCCCCGGTGTTAGGTGTGCACCACCACCACCTGGTTGCAATTATAGAAACTTTGGTTTCTGAAAGTTAATAATTTTATATATTTAAAGAATAACATGAGGGGCTGGAGAGATGGCTCAGAGGTTAAGAGCATTGCCTGCTCTTCCAAAGGTCCTGAGTTCAATTCCCAGCAACCACATGGTGGCTCACAACCATCTGAAATGAGATCTGATGCCCTCTTCTGGCCTGCAGGCAGACACACAGACAGAACATTGTATACATAATAAATAAATAAATAATAAAAAGAAAAAAAAAAAGAATAAGATAAAATCAAGGACAGAAATTTAAAAGAAAACAAAACACAACAGAAATACACAAATTTGACCATGCATGATAATGCACACCTCTAATCTAATCTAAGGTAGATCTTTGAATTCAAAGCCAGCCTGGTCTTTATAGTAAGTTCCAGGATAGGTAAGACTACAAAGAGATGTTTTGTCTCAACAAAACAAAACAAATAAAACACACGGAGTTAGAGGCCAGTTTGGGTTATCTGAGACCCTGCTTTCCAAAAGAAACAACTGGAAAAGTCTGAACATACCCAATACATTAGAAAACAGCACTGAACATTAACATTAATATTTCCAAATACAATAATCATACTACAGTTAAAGTATGAAAACACTCTTATTCTTAACAGAATTTAGGGTGAAGTATATAGTGTCCACATGTAACTCTCAAAATATATGGCAAAAACTGAATTTAAAAATTTGAATAGGCCGGGCACTGGTGGCGCACGCCTTTAATCCCAGCACTCGGGAGGCAGAGGCAGGCGTATCTCTGTGAGTTTGAGGCCAGCCTGGTCTACAAGAGCTAGTTCAAGGACAGGCTCCAAAACTACAGAAAAACCCTGTCTCAAAAAAACAAAAAAAAAATTATTTTAGAAAATTTTCTAGACAATCCTAATACAAAAAAAAAAAAAAAAAGAAAGAAAGAAAAGAAAGAAAAGAAAAGAAAAAAATTAGAATAGATAGGGGCCGGAGAGACACTCAACAGTTAAGAGCATTTCTTGCTCATTAAGAGGACCCAAGTTCAGTAACGAGCACCCACCAAGGCAGCTAATAATCAATCCTCTGTAACTCCCATTCCAGAGATTTGATGTCCTCTTGGGAAAAGTGCACACATGTGATGCATAGACATGCATGCAAGTAAAATATCATACACATAAATTAATCACTCTTAAATAAAATTTAAATATAGACCAACTCAAAAATTGAACAATTCAGGGCCAGAGAGAAGGCTCGTCAGTTAAGATTACAGGCTGCTTTCCCAGAAGAGCCAGGTTCGGTTCACAGCATCCACATGGTGGCTGATTCAAGCTCCAGGAGATCTGACACTCCCTTCTCTTCTGGCCTCCATGGTATACCAGGCATGCATGTACTTGCAGGCAAAACACCCATACAAATAAAATAATAATAATAAAAATTCTTCAAAAAGTTGAACAATTCCTCTTAAAAACTGTATGAACATCTGAATTTGGTGGTGAAATATTATGCATATGTGACAGCAGAAAAGAATGGAGGGTGGAAAGACAAACTATAGCAAAATGTCACAATTGTGGCACTGGGGAGGTAACAGCAATAGCTCCACAAGCATGAGAACCTGAGGACCTGAGTTCAAATTCTCAGCACCCACATAAAAAACTGAACACAGTTGTGTGTCTTCAAGTCCAGAACTGAGAAGCAGGGACAGGTGGATCCCAAGAGCTTACTGCCCAGTCAGCCTCGTAAGAAACTATGAACTTCTAGTTAAGTGAGAACCCATATCAGGTCTCAGGACATTAAGGCAGGGGGAGAAGACACTGCTGGGTCTAGTGGCACATGCTTTAAAATCCCAGCACTCAGGAGGTAGAAGCAGGTAGATCTCTTCAAGTGTGAAGCCTTGTCTACATAGGAGGTCCAGGTCAGCCAGAGCTGCATAGTGAGACCCTGTCTTAAGAACAAATAAAAAGTAGACACAAAATGCTGTGGTTAGCTTGGCTGGAAAGAGCAGAGTGCTTAGAACAAGCACCTGTTTGTTACTGTTACAGAGGATCCAGGTTAGGTTCCTAGCATTCACATGGCAGCTCCCAGCCATTTGGAACTCCATGGGATCCAGGGTTTCTTCCGGCTTCCACAGGCACCAGGAATGCATGTTGTGCACAAACATGCATATAGGCAAATATTTATACATGTAAAATACAAATAAATAAGTCTTCAAAAAAAAAGAGTTGTGGTCAACTGCTTCAGAGTATAGAGACTATTGGATTTAGCAACTGGGAAGTCACTGATGACTTAGGAACAAGTATATCACTGAACTAGTAGAGTCACAAGCCAAAATACTATGAATAAAAAAAAAACAGAAAGCCGGGCGGTGGTGGCGCACACGCCTTTAATCCCAGCACTCGGGAGGCAGAGGCAGGCGGATCTCTGTGAGTTCGAGGCCAGCCTGGTCTACAAGAGCTAGTTCCAGGACAGGCTCTAAAAAAGCTGCAGAGAAACCCTGTCTCGAAAAACCAAAAAAAAAAAAAAAAAAAAAAAAAAAAAAAAAAAAAAAATAAAACCTACAACCTGAAAAAGGTGGAGCTGGAAAATGGCTCAGCAGTTAAATTACTTGCTGTCAAGTCTGAAGACCTGAATTTGATCCCTGGAACCCAAACCTGGAAAAAGAGAACCAACTTCTACAAATTGTCCTGAGCTCTACACATACTCCATGGAATGTGCACACACATATGTACATGCTCATAATATGTATGTTATGCACACAACAAATGGATGAGAAAAAGAAGAAAAAGTAGAGGTGATAATATGCACCCTGCTGAGGGTGAAAGGAGGTTTGGCTTAAGCGTGTAACAGACACATTTAAAGAAAGAAAGACGTCAGGGGAAGCTGGGCATGGTGAAATGTGCCTGTAATTCCAGAACTGAGGAGACTAAGGCAAGAGGGACAGGTTTGATGTCAGCTACAGCAATTTAACAAACTCTTGACATACAGAGAAGTTCAGGGTCTTTGTGCTGACTCAGCAGGTAAAGGGCTTGCAATGTAATCCTGACTTGTTTCAATTCTTGAAACCCAAGTTAAAAAAACCAGCTGTGGTAGTGTACACTTGCAATTCTAGCACTCCCACTTCAAGACAGGAGGTAGAAATAGGAGAACAGACTGGAAGCTTGTAGGCCAGCTGCCTGGACTATGCACTGTGGAAGAACCAAGAGGAAAAGATAGACTTGACTCCCAAAGTTATCCTCTGACATTCACACATTGTGGTGCCATGCATGTGCCCACACAAACACAAATAATAAATAAATTTTTTAGAATAAAAAAAGAAAGTCAGGACAGAGGAAGAGTGATTGAATGATTAACAGAGTAAAGTATCCAAACAGGCTGAAAGAATAGGATCTACAACAGAGCAGTTAGCTCCAGAAAAGAGCGCATTTCACTGCGTAAAAATACATGTAGGACAGTAGGACAGTGCTGGAATAGGGACCAGGATGGGCAGCTGAAAGAAACCATGGATGACTGCCTCATGGGAAGGATGGTTCTGGCTGAATAAATGAAAGGCTGAGAGTAAAAGCTCTGAACAGTCAAAGAATGGAAGGATCTGTGCAGGGAGATGTCAAATGTTGTTGGATACTCGGGGTCTAAACAAGTCATAAGATGGAGCAGGATTTTATGAATTTTTCCCAAAATTTATGTGATTTCTGCCAGAAAATGCTCAGCAGCAGATAGAGGAATATAGGAGTAGTGAGAAACAAGCAGATTCAGATTAGCATTTTGCTGAACATAAGGTTAATGGGGTAACAACTCAATCAAGTGGCAGGCTATGTTGATTCGAATGGTCTCTGGAACGGAAGTGGGAACTGGTGGAGCTGACTGAAGGTCAGGCTGCTGGTTAGGGGGTGACACAAAGGCAGGCGATGGCGACCCCAGAATAAGAAGACTGGACACAAGAGGAAAAAGACTGAGCTAGATCTTTCTGAAGCTGAAGAAAAAGGCAATGAAACTAGGTATGTATATATGTACATACAAATGCATACCAATCTACCTACCTACCTACCTAGAACCTACCTAGGTTTAAACTTAATGGAGAAAGGATTGACTGTAGGGTGGCTGAGTAATTTTTAAAAAAGCTTATTCATTCTTCCCTTGAAAGACAGAGCAAGTAAATTAGAAACAGAATACATTTCATCTAAATGAAGAATATTCACATCCAGTATCTGCACACTAGTTTAATAAAAGGTAGAACACAGGCAAAGGCAACCCTGTGAGTAACAAAACTTTGGCCAAAGTCTCTAGCTAGAAGAATAGCTTGCTTCCAAAAAGGGCTACTGATAGCCTTTTCCTCAATATTCTGAGTAAATAACCAAATGACACCATTCCCACAAAATAGTAAAGTCTTATAAACCCAACAGAATTTCCAGATGTGAACAACTCACTAAAAATAATAGGACACCTCACTCTCCCCTGATTTCATCCATCAGTCTGTGAAGGAAGAATTCTTTCAACACACATTTAGGTCTAATAGATCAGGACTCTGCCTCCGTGATGCAAGAAAAACACTCTAAAGAGCCTACTATCATTTCATTTAGGGGTTTAGGAATTAAAACCCTAGCTGTTTAAAGAGTATGCTTAACCCGATTTAAATATTATGTAACACATATGTGCACTGGGAGGGTACACGTGGGCCATGACAGCAGATGAGACGGCTCAGCAGGTAAAGGAGATTGCCACCAAGCCAGATAATCTGAGTCTGATCGTCAGTACCACATGGTAGAAGGAGAAAACCAACTCCCAAAAGTTGTCCTTTGATCCATATAAATAAACACACAAAAATTTAAAAATGTAATAAAAATTTAAGATAATAGGATACTCATTAAGATAAATATATTTTAGGGCTTTTGTTTGTTTTTAAGATAGGATCTCTCTATGTAGCCCTGACTGTCCTAGTGTTCACTATACACATCATTTTAGCCTCAAAACTCACAGAGATCCACATGCCTCTATCTCCCAAGTGCTGTGATTAAAAGTGTGTGCCACCACCCAGCCAGTTTAATATATTTTTTTAAAAAATTCATTTTTGTCAGGCAGTGGTGGCACATGCCTTTAATCCCAGCATTAGGGAGGCAGAGGCAGGCGGATCTCTAAGTTCGAGACTAGCATGGTCTACAAGAGTTAGTTTCAGGACAGGTTCCAAAGTTACAGAGAAACCCTGTCTCGAAAAATCAAAAAGAAGGGGCTGGAGAAATGGCTCAGAGGTTAAGAGCACTGGCTGCTCTTCCAGAGGTCCTGAGTTCAATTCCCAGCAACCACATGATGGTTCACAACCATCTATAATGGGATCTGGTGCCCTCTTCTGGCAGAACACTGTATACTTAATAAATAAAATTAAAAAAAAATCAAAAAGAAAAAAGCCGAAAAAAAGGAAGTAAACAAACAAGAAGAGAAACAGAAGAAAATCAGCTATCAGCCCAGGATCCAACATTAATTAACTACAATTCCAATAGCACAAAATTGTGGAGAGGGAACTGTCAAAAATCTCACATAAGCAAACTCCTACAAAGTGATGAATGTCAGTAAAGAAGAATAGCTAAGGTCTTCAGCACAGGGCTTCTCAAGTAGCCACACTTGGCTGGACACCTCAGATGGTGACTGGTTTTGCTTTACCCACAGGACTATTCTGCTGTCAGAAGAAAATGATTAATCAAATACGAAAGAAGGTGATGACTGGAAAGATAACTCAACAGAAGGAGAAAACTGACTCCTGCAAGTTGTCCTGACCCACCCATCCACCCCACACAAATAAATGTAATTAAAAAAAGGTAACTATGTAAGACTTACTAGTCTCTTTTACCTTGGTTATTAGTATAATCACAAACCCATAGCATTTTTCAGTATGACAGATGAATGTGATCTAAATTCTAAATCCATTCATATTAAGAGGAAGTGGGGAGAGGCTAAAGATGTCAGGAACACTTTGAAGTGGTCACTAGCATATTCATAATTGGACAGGAGTGGAAGAGGCCACGTGGAAGAAGTATGGACTCATAGGACAATGGATTAGGCACCATTTCTTTTAAGCTTGGAGGTTCTAGGCCAGCTAGGGCACAGAATAAGACCCTATCTTCAAAACAAAACAAAAGAAAGGACAGGCATAGTGCCTACACACCTTTAATCTCAGAACTCAGGAGACAGAGGCAAACAGATCTTTGAGTTCAAGACCAGCTTGGTTTTATATAGAAAGTTCTAAACAAACCAGGGCTGTGCAGTAAGACCTTACCTGAAAAAAAAAAGTAAACTAAGATTAAAAAAAAAAAAGGAGAATGAAAAGATGAAGGGGGAAAAAATATTCCCAGGGACTAAACAGAGAGTACAACACAGTAATAGCTGGCTTGCTTAGCAAGTATGAGACCCTTGGTTCAAACCCCAGCACCACACACACACACACACACACACACACACACTCCCTCTGAACAATCAAACAAGTACAAAGGTAGCACAGGACAGAAAGGAAAATTGCAAATTTGAGGCCAGGCAAGGTTACAGAGCAAGACTCTGTCTCAAAAATATAATTCAAAAAATATGAATCTAAAAGGATGGTCCTAATTCCAGAACTCTGGAAGCAGAGGCAAGCAGCTTTATGAGTCTAAGGCCAGCCTGGTCTATGTAATGAGTTCTAGGCTATAGTGTATAGCAAACACACACACACACACACACACACACACACACACAGGCTGGGGGTATGGCTAGTGGGCAAAACCCTTGCCTCACAAGTATGAGGACCTGCGTTTGACTGCCCAGAACCATGTCTGTAATCCCAGTGCTCTGCAGCAATGATGGAAGGCAAAGGACAGGAACAGCTCAGAAGTGGATCAGCTAGTCTGGTGCATACAGTGGAAATAACAAAAGACCTTTCCTTGAATAGGTGAAAAGTGAAGACCAACACCCAACATCTCCCTGTGACCTCCATAATGAATGCCATGGCACATGAATACTCGAACTTACATACATAATCACACATATGTGTACACAAAGATTGAAAATAAAAGTATAAAATATGAATCAAATTTGTTCTAATGGTATTAATGTAATACTAGGAAACAGAGTGAGGACTTAGGGCTCAAGAACTCCTCTTGAAAGTTCCAATGGCAGTCCTACCACCAGCTCCCAAACACAAGTCTCTCACAAGACTTCCCACTCTGACTCTGCGCCACACTTTTCTACCCAACAATCTGCTTGGTACTGGTTTGGTCATCAGCTATATGGACTCAGCTATGAAAGAAGAAACATACCTAGGATGGTAATGCACACTGGTAAATTATGGCTGAATTTGGAAGGCTGAGGCAACAGAGTCATGAGTTCAAAGACAGCCTGGACTATATAGTGAGCCTGTCTCACCAACAACAATAACAAAAACAATTACAAGCAAAAATCTTCAAGAATGTTTCCTCCAGGCAAGATGGTCACTGCAAGAAAATGGGGTATAAATAAAGACATACAGAGTCATGACGCAGAAAACAGAATGGAACAGTGGAGAGCCAAGATGAAAGGACTGTGGCAAATGCAGTCATTTAATGTCAGACATGTCTAGAGAGCTAACAGTATAAACTGGGACAGGGAATAAACGGCTCCTAAGGAAGCTGGGCATGGTAGTGCACACCTGTCATCCCAGGCGATAAAGAAAGGAGGGCCAGAAGTCCAAGGGTAGTCTTGGCTGAGTAAGACCCTGTCTCACAAACAAACAAACAAACAAACAAACAAACAAACAAACGAACTAGAGACCACAATAGTAGAGTCAATAAAAATGAACCAAAAGGACACAATAGAAAAAAGTTAGGATTGAAAAAAATTAAAAGTCTTAATAGAAAATTATTATATAATCTAGAACTGTTGTATAAAAGAGTAATATTATGCTTACTACTTAGAAACATGGAGACCAGAAGCAGCTGTGTCCCTCAGAGAACTGACAGTGCTCTCTTTTCCATCCTCATCAGAAATAAAACCCGTATGAAACAAAGCGTATCACAACGTCCTCCATTCTACAAGAAGAGCTGTTATAATACCCTGCAGATGAAACATGATGCACTCCACCTCAGGAGTTTTCCAACTAAAGTTTTGAAAGAAGATAGAGCATAGAGTGAAAAGGGGAAAGGAATCACCTTTTTAAGCACCTTCATGGCAAATATCTTCCCAGTATTTGCTCCTGTTACTTTTCGTACTTGAAAAACCTGGACAAAGAAAGGAGTGTTGGCACGTTACCAAAAGTCAAACTATGCAGGCCATCTTCCATAATACCCATTTATAAGAAACATGTCATCCTGTTGTTTATACTGTGCATACAAAGGGTCAGTTAGAAAAGGCCACACTTTAAGATTTACTAGAGGAAACTGTTACATGTGTGACTTTCTGTGGTTTTCTGTCACCTGATGGTAGTGCTGGAAAATATCCAACTAAACAGCACTCACAAAATCCTAGTTCACTTAACACAAACTATCAGTGTCCCCAACTTAAAACACAAATTTCTCAGTTTTTTACATAAATTTATACCAGGGATACAATTGTTATTATTTCGCACAATACTAAACTAACCAACAGATTCTCACTCACTGCATTAAGATGTCTACTAACCCAGCACTTTTAATCCACATGTAAGCTTTAAAGTGTTACATATTCCAGCATGCCTCAACCTTAAACTAAAAATGTCACACTTCTAAAAACTAACATTAGGATGGTACAGATAGTCCTTAATCTAAACAAGTTGTTAAACTCTCTTAGAAGGGAATGTCTGGAGTATAGTTGTCTTGGGCAGACATATAAAGATAAGGTCTTACTTAAATTAGAAAGCCTAGGGCAAAACTATGAAACCCCTTTCTTACAGTCTTTCATCTTTTCTATTTCTTAGACACTGCAAGTCAAAGAAAACATATTCAGATTCAAATCTCAAGAAGGGATAATTAAACGTGCATAAAGTAAGGAGCGATTTACCCATGTTTAAAGGGGAATCCTACATAAGGTGCCATTGGGCCAAAGAACAGAGCACGGCATCAACAGCAGAACTGGCTGGCACATTAGCTGCTAATATTAAGGGTCGACATTATGTCTGTGTGAGTGGTCAGAAAGGTGGGAACTGAACTTACACCCTCAAATCATGCAAGTCAGGGTTAGATCCTACACTGATGAATGGAATCAAGCTACCCAAGTCAAAGACAGCTATTTCAGAAACACTTCCTACCTTTCCATAGCCCCCTTTACCAAGTACCCGAAGTAGCTCAAAACATTCTGGTCTGATTTTTTCTGGCCCTCTGTTCACACTAGTTTCTGAGATTTCAAATTTCTCACAATGTTCCATGCCACTGGGAAGAAAAGCAAAACCAGAAGTAAATTTGCAAAAAGTTCAATTATATCCAGCACATTGTTAGAAAGAAGAAAAAGAAATATAATCCAACTAGGTAAATGACAGTAAATGAGTATCTGCGATCTAAGCGAGGTGATGACTGAGTCATCGACACGGCTGGGTCAAGATCAGGGTGGACTGTAACTGTTCATCTGCTTGCCCACATAACATAATATTATTATTTATTTTCTTAAATATCAAGCACCCCAGCTAAACTAATAAAATTAGAACATGTTTACTAAGCTGATGAAGTAAACAAGTCTTCTGGTTATTCAAATTTAGTTCATTCAAAATGTCCATGGGATCACTTATTACCTAGCAGAAAATCTAGGATCTTTCAGAAATGACTCAATTAGTTATTATATAACCCAGGCCTATCTCAAAATGATTAAGTAACCCAGGCTAGCCTCAAAGTCATCCTCCTGCCTCAGTCTCCTGAATGCAGGATCATAGGCACTCACCACCACACCATGGATTGTTTTGTTTAAAATTCTTAATAATAAAATAAATCTGCATTTCTTCCCATGTCTGGCTTTTCCAAGTTATTTGCTTAAAGTCTCCAAAAAAGGAGTGGCAACTGTGTAGGTCACGTACATGCTTCTTATGTGAGTAGCCGGTCTTCTCGACCTCTTGTCATGCTCTTTACTGAAGGGTGGGGTAAGGAGTAGATTTATCACATACTCACCTAACAGAATCCATTCAACTTGACTTAAAATTGCATTAATCTCTCTGTCGGAATATTGTATTAAAGTATTTTGGGGGCACTGTCATAATTTTTTCAATAAGAAAAAGTTACAAATACAGTTTCCTATATTAAATGAGGAAAAATTTACTGGGTAGTGGTGGCACACATCTTTAATTCTAACACTTGGGAGGCAGAGGCAGATGAATGAATCTCTGAGTTCCAGGCCAGCCTGGTCTACAAAGTGAGTTTCAGGGCAGCCATGGCTACACAGCAAACCATGTCTTGAAAAAAATAAAATAAAATTCCTAACCAACTTGAATTCATCTTTTTCTACACACAGAATATTAAAATTCTCATGTTATATTCAGCAACTCAAACAACTTTGTAAATATGAGCTGTTTAAAAACAGATTATTAGCTAGAATCCCTTGAGGTCATCAGCAGGTGCAACCTACTTGAGAACACAATGGAAGTGTATTCAGACGCACTTACAGTTCATATGGTCCAACTCCCCCATGGTCCATGCTTTCATTTAACTGACCCTGAAAAACAGTTTAAGTTTTAGAAATAAGTAACACCAGAAACTCAAAATTTAAGATGTACAGTGCTTTACCTCATAATTCACAGAGAATAAAAGAAATAAAATCAGCTTAAAATTTCTACTTCACTATCAAGCAAACATGCTACTAAACAAAATACAGTACACAAACAATACTATAGAGTATTTTAAAGTTTTTGAAGTTTTTTTGTTTGTTTGTTTCTTTGTTTTGACACACGGTTCCTCTGTGTACCCTTGGCTATCCTGGAACTCAATCTGTAGACCAGGCTGGCCTCGAACTCAAAGATCCTCCTGCCTCTGCCTCAGAGTGCTGGGATTAAAGGTGGGCATTACTACCACCTGGCTAAATTTTTTCATTTTATACTGCTAACTACAACAGCTACTCATTCATAACCTAAAACAAAGCCGAGTGAGTTTTCTTTCAGCAAAGTGAGTTTTCCTTCAGCAATTATACTTATCAGCTATTAAAAATATGATTTTTTAAAAAATAAAAAATAAAAAAATAAAAATATGATTTTTATTCTGAAGCCAAAGGCATTACATTCTAAGATACTAAATCAAATTATATGCTTCTGTTGGGTAGACCAACATGTCATGAGCTCAGCTTAAGGCAACCAACCGCAACTAGTCCAAGATACATAACGTGCACTGTGGCTAAACAAAGCAAAATAATTCACCAGCCAATCTAATGATTAAACATCACATGGGCCACCGAGTAAGTGAAAATTGTAATTAACCCACTGTGTATTGGCAATGAACAACCCTAAAACTAAACTGAGATAATGCTACTCAGAACAGAATCAGTAAAAATAGCACAGATGCCCAGGTATGGTAGCACATGCCTTTGATACCAACACCTGGGAAGCCGAGGCAGATATTTCTCTGTGAATTCAAAACCAGCCAGGTCTACATATGAGACCCTGTTTCACAAAACAAACAATGGCAAAACAAAATAAAAAAACACAACAACTTAGATGATGTGGGGCTGGAGAGCTGGCACAGGAGTAAGAGAATGAGTGTGTTGTTTTTCCAGAGAACCCAGAATCAATTCCCAGGACCCAAAACAAGCAGTTCACAACAGTTTGTAACTGCAGCATGGGCAGGACTGGGGGAGAATTTGAAACCCTTTTCTGTCTTCCTCAGGCACCTCCAGTCATGGGCACAGACACACACATATACACAAAATTTAAAATTTAAAAAATATATATGTATATGTGTTTAAGTATAGCTTAGATGTTGAGCATGGTACTGCACACCTGTAATCTCAGCATTTGAAAGATGCAGGAAGGAGAAATGCTTAAACAGTGAATTCCAAGCCAACCACAGTGAAACAGCAAGACTCTACATAAATAAATAAATAAATGAAAAAGGTAGAGGGGAGAGCCACACCTGGTATAACAGGCCTGTAATCAATTCTAACTACTTGATTAAGAGACTGAGATCATAAATTTAAGACCTGCCACAGAGTACATTTACAGCCATCCTGAACAACTTGGTATATCAAAAACAAAAGGTCTTGGGATATATCTCAGAGTTAGAGCACTGAGGTGGAATGTGCAAAGTCCTGGGTTTGATCCCCAGCACATTTAGCTCCTCCACTCCCTTATAAGAAAAGATGATAAGAAAACCCACAGAAAAGGAATAAATAGATAACGATTTTGAAAAACAAGTTAGACTCTGAATAGGTTTTTTTTCCAAAGAAGGCATAAAATGAACAATAACCCACAGATATTCAGCATTAGTATTAGAAAAAAGATGCATAGAGACATAAACTACATCTTCCCATTTACTAAGACTATAGAAAAGGCAAGAGACGAAAGGGAAGAAACATCATACCCTGCTAGTGTGAATGTAAAATGGTGTAAGTACTTCAGAAAATAGTCTGGCAATCTCTTAAGAAGTTCAACATAGGGGCTTTGGAGATGGCTCAGAGGTTAAGAGCACTAACTTTTTCCAGAGGACCTGAGTTTAATTTCCAGCAACCACATGGTGGCTGAGAACTGTCTATAATGAGATCTGGTGCCCTCTTTTGGCCTGCAGGGACACATGCAGGCAGAACACTGAATACATAAAAGTAATCTTTAAAAAAAAGAAGAAGTAGTTCAACATAGCCTGATTGGACAGATGGCTCAGCAGCTAAGAGCACTGGGGGCTCCTCCAGAGAATCTAGGTTAAATTTCTAGCATCCACATAATAGCTCACAAGTGTCTGTAATTCTAATTCAAGGAATCTGACATTTTCTGGCCTCTGGGGGCAATATACATGCAAGTGGCACACAAACATATGCAGACAAAACGCATTTACACATAAAACACTTTTTAGAAAGTTAAACAGCCGGGTGGTGGTGGTACACGCCTTTAATCCTAGCACTCTGGGAGGCAGAGGCAGGCAGATCGCTGTGAGTTTGAGGCCAGCCTGGTCTACAAGAGCTAGTTCCAGGACAGGCTCCAAAACTACAGAGAAACCCTGTCTTGAAAAACCAAAAAAAAAAAAAAAAAAAAAAAAAAAAAAAAAAAAGGCTGGGCGTGGTGGTACACCTTTAATTCCAGAATTCTAGAGGCCTGAGGATATCTGTGAGTTCAAGGCCAGCCTGGTCTATGTGGGAGTACCAAGACAGCCACCTTACAGTGGGAGACCCTATCTTAAACAAACAAAAAGATTAAACATAACCAGTCAGAGCTGGAGAGATAGCTCATTTACTAAGAGCAATGGCTGCTCTTCCAGAAGATCAGGGTTCATTTCCCAGAATCCATATGGCAGGTTCATAAGCATAATTCCAGTCCCAGGGCATATAATGCCTTCTTCTGGCCTCCAAGAGTACTACACACATGTGGTGTGCAAGCAAAATAGCCATATGCATTTAAAAAAAAAGTTGGGGGCTGGAGCAATGACTTTAGAGGCTACGAGCACTCCCTGTTATTCCAGGGCTCCTGAGTTCAATTCCCACCAACCACATGCTGGCTCACAGCCATCTACAATGAGATCTGGTGTCTTCTTCTGGCCTGCAAGCATGTGCACAGGTAGAACACTGTATACATAAGAAATAAATTAAAAAAAAGTTGTGCATGGTGGATAACCTTTTTTTTAAAATATTTATTTATTATGTATACAATAGTCTATCTGTGTGTATTCCTGCAAACCAGAAGAGGGCACCAGACCTCATAACAGATGGTTGTGAGCCACCATGTAGTTGCCGGGAATTGAACTCAGGACCTTTGGAAGAGCAGGCAATGCTCTTAACCGCTGAGCCATCTCTCCAGCCCCCGGTGGATAACCTTTTAATTGCTACCAGAAGGCAGAGGTGGACAGATCTCTGTGAGTTCCAGACTAGCCTGCTAGTCAGAGAGTTTTAAGTCAGGCTAGACAAGGCTTCATAGTCAGACCCCGTATCAAAAAACAAATAAAAAAAACCCACCAATAAACCAAGGTTTTAGTTTCTGGCCGCCATACAATCATGGCTGCACTTTAAAGACAAATGACTAACTTCTCTCAGATGTGATAAAAACTGATGTTACATAATTGTCTTTTTCTTTAATGTTGGCTTTACTTAATTCTAAATTAAAGATCACAGAGTAGTTAGCAGCCTCCTTGGAAGCCACCTCAGCAGACATGCCCCCAGGCTGTGGCTCATTTCCGGAGCCTGCTCCACCACCTGCACGTGCACCTGCACTAACTTCCTACCCTACCGTTACTTTCTAGAACAGAGACTTCAGTGACACAATTCTTTCTGCCACTCATCGTACTTCTACAAAAATCTCTCACTAAGGCATGTAGAAACACTGAAATACACATTGACAACATTCTTTCAAAAGAAATTCTTCCCTCAGAATTATTTCCTGCTACTTTAAGATTCACCTGTGTGGAGGCTGATGGCTCAGTGGTTAAGAGCACTGGCTGCTCTTCCAGAGGTCCTGGGTTCAGTTCCCAGCACCATATATAACTGCAGTCCCATGGGATCCTGTAGTGATAGTTCATTTGTATCTTAATAAATAAAGCTTGCCTGAAGATCAGAGAGTAAAACAGCCACAGTGGTCATCCTTACAGACCAGGCAGGCGTGGCACACACCTTTAATCCCAGCACTAGAGAGGAATATAAAAAGGGAGGAGACAGGTGTCAGCTCAGTCTCGTTATCAGATGCAGGATTACCATTTTGGAATGAGGTAGAGGTAAAAAACCAGTGGGTGGCTGTTTAACTTTTCTGACCTTCAGGTTAAACCCAATATCTGTCTCTGGGTTTTTATTAATAGTGCTACAGAATCCCATCCCATACCCTCTTCTGGTGTGCAAACATGCATGCAGACAAAACACCCACACACATTAGATAGACAGACAGACAGACAGACAGATAGACAGATAGGCCAGGCAGGCAGGCAGGCAGGCAAGCAGGCAGATCAATCTTTTTGGGCAGTGGTGACATATGCCTTTAATGCTAACATTTGGGAGGCAGAGGCAAGCAGATCTCTGAGTTTAAGGCCAGCCTGGTCTACAAAGTGGGTGCCAGGACAGCCAGGGCTACACAGGGAAACCCTGTCTCAAAACACACACTCTCTAAAAGATTCACTTGTATGAACTAGAATCCTGCTACGGCAAAGTACTATACAAAATAGACTGTGTCATATTAGCCTACCAGTGAATATTTGAAAAATTTTAAATTAAAAATGTTATGTAAAGAGGGTCAGGGGTGGTGGTGCGCGCTTTTAATCCCAGCACTTGTGAGACAGGCAGGTGGATCTTTGTAAGTTTGAGACCAGCCTGGTCTACAAGAGCTAGCTCTAGGACAGGCTCCAAAGGTACAGAGAAACCCTGTCTCGAGGAAAAAAAATGAAATAATGAGTGTTTCTGTGTGTGTGTGCGCACACGCGCGTGCGTGCATGGGTGTATGTATGTGTACTTAAGCAAGTTCATGACATGGTACACAAGTGGAGGTCAGGGGTCAATTTATGGAAGTCAGTTCTCTCTTGCCATCATGTGGGTTCTAGGAATCAAACATTAAGTTTAGGTTGTCAGTGTGGCAGCAAGATCTTTACCCACTGAGCTGTCAAGCTGGGCCCTAATTTAAAAAAAAAATTAGCCGGGCGGTGGTGGCGCACGCCTTTAATCCCAGCACTCGGGAGGCAGAGGCAGGTGGATCTCTGAGTTCGAGGCCAGCCTGGTCTACAAGAGCTAGTTCCAGGACAGGCTCTAGAAACTACAGAGAAACCCTGTCTCGAAAAACCAAAAAAAAAAAAAAAAAAATTAAATTCTCTTTTGAGACTGGATCATTCTATGTACCCCCGACTACTGGGATTAAAGGCCTGCGCCACCACACCTGGCAGAGCAATAAATTTTTGTCAAACAAAAATCTGCTATCTCATTCTAAAATTTGTGTAATATGTCTCAGCAATTATTTCAAATTTTTAACTGGCAGAAAAAACAAAGACGCAGCCAACATTTTCATAATCTAACATTTCTCTAGAGGAAAACTCTGCCTTAGTTTCAGCTTATTACCACAGAAATATAGACAAACAGGAAGAAAAACTTTATACTTTTAGGGCTTTTATTCTGGTTTTTTTTTTTTTAATTTAGAGAGTAGCCACTCAGTTTTATCTATAATTTATTTAGTTTTATCACTTACTGTCGGAAGAACTGACTACATAAATGCCTATACTAATATAGATTCACCCAGTACAAAATACCTACAAAGGTGTTATCTGTGTGATCAATTATTTAAAAAAATACTACCATTCTAAAAACATGCCAGCTCTGGTTTACATGCATTTGTTACTGAGTGGCTAGGAACAGCTGAAGGCAAATTCTAATCACTCAGAACTTAGCAATGACTGGTGCTGATAAGCCACAGTCCATGAAGCAGCAAACCGGACAGTAAGTCAGGGCATCTTTAGACTACTTTACATTTAACCCTCACTTTACAAAGAAGAAAAAAATATCAGCTTACTGCAGATTCCAGAGTTCATGAGTATGGCCAAAGAGATCTCTATTCCCTATTTTTCTATTACTGAATTCAACTTGACATACAAATAGGCACACTGTGAATGAGGCTAATATATGCAATCAAGAATGCAAGGCTGAGCCAGGTGGTGGCGGCGCAGGCCTTTAATCCCAGCACTTGGAGGCAGAGGCAGGCTGATGTCCATGAGTTCGAGGCCAGTCTGGTCTACAAGAACTAGTTCCAGAACATGTTACACAGAGAAACCCTGTCAGAAGAAGAAGGAGGAGGAGGAGGAGGAGGAGGAGGAGGAGGAGGAGGAGGAGGAGGAAGGAGGAGGAGGAGGAAGGAGGAGGGAGGAGGAGGAGGGTGGAGGAGCGGGAGGAGGAGGAGGAGGAGGAGGAGGAAGAAGAAGAAGAAGAAGAAGAAGAAAGAACAGGAAAGAAGAAGAAGAAGAAGAAAGAAGAAGAAGGAAGAAGAAGAAGAAGAAGAAGAAGAAGAAGAAGAAGAAGAAGAAGAAGAAGAAGAAGAAGAAGAAGAAGAAGAAGAAAGGGCTATGAGAGACACTTCTGTGGGTAAAAGCCTGTCGCCAAGCCTGGTGACTGAATTCATTCCTCTGAACCCACATACAGGATGGAAGGAGAGAACAACCCCCACAAGTTGTCACTCACCCACAATGTGCACTATAGCATAATGCCACACACACTCTCACATGCATGCATACACGCACATACACACACACATGCACACAAACACATAGAAATGCGTCTGCCCACATACAAATGTAGTAACAATTTGAAAAAGAACCTATGCGGGAGTCAAGGAAATGGCTCAGCTGGTAAACACCCTTGCTGCCGAGTCTGAGGACCTAAGTTTGATCCTCAGATTCTCCACATGATGGAAAGAGAGAATTGACCTCTCCCAAGTTGTCCTCTGACCTCCCATACATGTGCTACTGCATACCTACCTCATCAAAATAAATAAATGTGAAAGAAAGAATCCATGTGCAAGCCAGATTTGGGGGTACAAACTTACAACCCCAACACACAGGAGAGAAGAGGGTCAGGAGGATCAAGAAGAACCACAAGTTGAAGGCCAGGATAGCTAGAGAGTAAGCTCATGTCAATCAAATTTACCAACTTTAGCAAGTGCCTTCACCCACTGTGCCATCCGTCTGGCCCAAGATATTTAAATCTGTAACATAATCTGCTCCAATGAGTCAGAAGATACTAATTGTGGGCAATCACTTCTCTGGCCTATGCCTCAGTTTCCTCATTATAAAACAAAGAAATGGGACTGTTCTGACATGCCACCAATGTCAAAGAAAGATTTACATAAGAAACTAAAAGCTGCTGGCTCCATAGCTACTGAGAAACCCTGTCTTGAAAAAAGAAAAAAAAAAAGAGAGAAAGAAACTATCAGAGGAAACATAAGATTTTCTAAGAATCAAAACTGTTACCATACTTAAAAATTTTTTTAACTTTTTTTCCCCAAAGTAATCTAGACTGATTCTCTTTAGGCAGCTGACCCAACTCCATCCCAACTCTTTCCCTTTTTCCACCTAGAGACATTAAGACATCCCTTAGTAACACAATGAAGGCCTGGCAGGTGCACCCAGCCTTTATTCTTGGCACCCAGGAGCCCAATGTAGGAGAATTTGGAGTTTGAAGCCACATGGCTACACAGTGACACATTGTTTTTTTGGTTTTTTTTTCCCCTAATTTTTCGAGACTGGTTTCTCTGTGTAGCCTTGGCTATCCTGGCACTTACTTTGTAGACCAGCCTGGCCTTGAACTCACAAAGAGCCACCTGCCTCTGCCTCACAAGTGCTGGGATTAAAGGCATGTGTCACCACTACCCAGCTTTGGTTTTGGTTTTTTTTTTTTTTTTTTTAAAGAATGCACTCAAGAGAAACATTTCAACTCTAAAAGCACTCCTCTTCAAAAGCATCCGTAATTACTTCTGCTCTTCCTTCTAACCCTTTCCCTAAAGTAGTGGTCACATTTCACTCCCTTACCCACTTTTTCTGTCCCAAGAGTAGGCCAGACCTGGAACTCGTACTGCTCTTGAAGTACTTAAGAAAGTGAAAAGAAAAACAAACGAGGCCCCAGAGTTCGTCCCAAGAATCACAATATTGTATTCTCAAAAGACGATGAACCCACAGACTTGAAAATTCCACCAGTAACTAATGACAATATTCACATAAAGCCACTCTCCTCTGCAGTTCACTCTCTGGCCCTACTCCAAAGCCACTGCCATATGGAAACAATGTAACTCAACAGTGTATCATATTTATAATTAAAGTAATCCTGTATTTGTTTCAAATTTAGTATCCACCACATTTGATTAAAAGGCTAAGTGGAATTCCACATTTAAAAAGTGTGTGTCTCAAAACCCACATTTGGTCCTGTGTAATCCTGAGAGTCATTCAATTATAAAAAAAGCAATACCTTTGTTGGCCCAATTAATTTCATAAAAGATTCAGAGTCCTTTATACAAAGTCTTTCAATCTTTTGCCAATTTATTTATTAAAGAAGGAAAACTGGGGATGAGAAGAGAAAGAGCCCTTATGCAAATGCAGCAAATACCTAACATCAGCCATAAATCCATATTCTTATGAAATCACCATGAGGTTTTTACTGAGGACATTTGCCCTGAATCGATTCTTCAGTTTGACATCTCATTTTTTTTTTGACCCTCGGTGTAATATGTGTATATTTCAATAAATGTTACTTTAGAAAAGGTGATGTTCCATAAATAACAGACTCCTAGGACAGCAAAGGTAAAACCAAGGTGTGCGTTAGCGATTCTAAATTTAAACTTCAGCAAGGAAAGCCCTCACACCACTATTCACAAGTCTCTGTTCAAGCAATTTATTTCGGGCGAGACAAATCACAGCTGTCAACGCTGGGTTTCTTCCCCACCCTACAATTACATAAATTATTCCGAAAAAAAAATATAGACATCTTCAACTTGAGGGAAATTAACTTACAAATGCCGTGTGTCATTATGAATGTTTTTTTTTTCCTTTAAAATGTCACACGGAAGGGGGGTTAAAAATAAAAGGCAAACAAACAAACCCTGGAAAGATGCAGCAGGGCCCCCTTGCTCCCGAAATAAAACTTCTGGTGGCTGTAACAGCAGCGGCAGTGCTACTCCCGACAGAAGTTTTCAGCTGTCACTTCTAACAGCTGAGCGCTTCCTAGGAGAGAAGCGACGGGCCGAGAAGAGAGGTGGTTGTGGGGAGTCTGAAGACTTGCCATCTAACACTCCAGAGGGAAGCCCTTCGCGCCTCACACCTGCACTTAGGGGACACCCAGCAAGAGCAGCTCCCCCCGCCCCACCCCGCAGCACACGCTCGCACCACCTCGGCCACATTCAGGAGCAGAGCGCGCGCCGTTCCTCCTCGGCGGTCCCGAAACACATTGCTAGGGACTGCGCTGCTCTAGGGACCAGGGCAGGACCTGCACCTGCGCGCCCCGCAGAGGCCTCACACCTAGGGCCAGGTCCGCCCCGCCCGCCCGCCATCCCGCCTGCTCCCTCTCCCTCTCCCTCGTCGGCCGCGCGGCGCCTCGGCTCCTCCAGGAGACCGCTCGCGTCCCCCCGGGTCTCCGCGCCCTAGGACACACCAGGCTTCCCGGGCCCACGCCGCCACCCCGGCCCTGTCACCTCGTCGTCCCGTTTCACCCCCCACCCCCACCCCGCGCCACATCCCCGGGGGACCCCGGGCCTCACCCCCTCCTCCAGCTCATCCTCAGAGCCTGCGTCCTCTGGCTGGTCCAGGTCTATGTCAAACACTCCTGCCATGTCCTCAGCTTCCCTGTCTCGGAAGTCAGGCGCTGGGTAAAAGCCGTCCCGCCTCCGTCGTCGCCTCATGGGCCCGGACCCGCCGCAGACTTCACTGCCGCTGCCGCCATCACCAGCTGCTTAAGCTCAATGCGTCTGCGCCTAGGCCCCAGACTGGCTCCTCAAGTTCAGCCCCGGAGCATGCGTACAAGGGTCCGTGAAGCCAACTGTGGGCAGCGGACATGCGTAGCACTATTTCCCCGCTCCAGGTACTGGCAGGAACATGCGCACATCACCAACCGAAGCCAAGCCCGGAAAGTAGAGCATGCGCGTTACTGTCTAAGGCGTTTTACTGGACACCGAGCATGCGTACCATATCTGAAGTTCATAAATTAAAATTGAACATGCGTGATTAACTATTCTAAATAGGAGGAAAGGGAAAAAAAAAAGCCTCAGCAGAGCGCTTCGTATAAGGAGCATGCGCATTAATTCGTTCTCAGTAGTTCTTTTGAGAAGTATTTGAAGTGAGCATGCGCATAGTGAGAGGGTTGGTCTTCTGAAGTTTGAACCGAACTGAAACTGCAGGTCGGAGAGCTGTCAGTGAGTGTGGGGCTAATGGGGAGCTGATAGGGCAGAAAGGCAAAGAGAACGTCTTGGCCTTGCTATTTGCTAATTCAGTGGCTTTGGGAAGTTTCATAACCCTTTGGTAACTCAATTTCCTTATCTGTAAAATGAGAATAGTATTACCTACAACGCAGGCTTAGCCGTTAGGTTGAAAGTCTGGTTCGCTAGCCTCCTCTCATTTCCAGGGCTACATAGGATTGATGTATTTATCAAAAACACTCTTTTACCGGGCATAGTGGCGCACACCTATAATCCCTGCTCTCAGGGAGTCTGAAGTAGAAAGGTCACATGCTTGAAGACTGCTCAGACTACATAGCCAGTCCAGACCTGATTGGGCTACATGGGGGAGACCCTGTCTCAAAACAAAGAATGCTATTTTGTTGTGTGAAACTAATAAGACTTACTTTAATGTTTTATCTGGCCTTACTATAAGCTCTAACTTTGTTTTTCTTTCAGAGGCCAGGTCTCACTATGTAGCCCAGAATATGCTGGAACTCACTCTAGACCAGGCTGGCCTTGAACTCACAGAGATCCGCCTGTCTCTGCTTCCCAAGTGCTGGAATTAAAAGCATGCACTTTTATGCCCAGCTCCAACTTTGTTTTAATACTGGAACTAAACAAAACATTCCTTACTGATCTTAATTGTACTTACCAGGCTAGAAGCTGCCTTGTGGAAAAAGAATAAGTCATTTTCTTGGAAGACAGAAAATTAATCTTCGATGAATGTTCTGTTATTAAGCTAACTTCCAGTGTCCATGTGGTGTGAATACAAAGAATTCCTTCAATCAACATTATATTAACTTTAGATAATTTATGTGTGAGAGTGTATGTGCGCATGTGTGTAGATGTGAGCACTTATGCAAATGTAGAGAAGAGGGCATCTAGTTGGTTATCACAGTATTTCCTTTATTACTCCTCACATATTCCATTGAGAAAGTCTCTCTCTCTCTCTCTCTCTCTCTCTCTCTCTCTCTGTCTCTTTCTCTTTCCCCCTCCCCCCCCCTCGTCCACCCCCATCCCTGCATCCCCTCTCTGAACCTGGGGCTTCAGCTTCTCAGCCAAATTGGAAGCCAGGGGTCCTTCTGTCTGCACCTACCTGGACCTGGAACTACAGGCCTACACAGGACACCTGGCTGGCTGTATGGGTGCTGGCATCTGAACTCCGGTTCTCATGATTACACAGCCCCCTCAACCAACATTTTGTTTTGGTTTGGTTTCTTAAAACCATCCTTGGGAAAAACAGTGAGTACAAATCATATTTGGAAACTATTGGTCTATGTGTGAATGAATTTGAGTACCCCAGATTCCCCCCAAATTATATAGTGTAAGAGGATGTCTTTAAATGACTAGATTCTTAGATGGAGGCAGGATAGAAAGACAGGAAAAATTATGAATGTGGGAAGGTCAAGAATGGGATATTTTGCCCCAGTGTCTAGTGAGGTCTCACCACCTGAAAGTCAAGACTGCAGCACAGGGGACAGGGAAATAGGGCAGGGGGTGAGGCATTTGCAGTGCAAGTGTGAGGACATGAGTTCAAATCTCAGAACCCATTTTAAACCAGGTGCAGTAGCACACATCTGTAATCACAGCACTCCTGTGGAAGGATGGGAAGTGGGGTCAGAGAATCCCTGGATCACAGGCCACCTAGCCAGATCCACAGCTGCAAGCAACCAGAGAGAGACCCGGCCTCAAACCCGGAAGAAAACAAGAGCCTCATACATACACACTATTAGCAAAAATCCCTGTGCAAGTTGCAGGTATAAAGACAATATTCCTTTTATATAGAACTATCTCAAATAAGAATGTTAAAATAGTAAGGAGCCATGTGTAAGGCCTAAGTTTATATGAGTCTCCAGTGCGGCCTTACCGCAGCCTTTGTGGCGTACTGTTTACCTTAGCCGCCTGTCGTCCTCGCCAGTGCACACTAGGAACCAAAAGAGAGGGAAAGAAAAATAATTCTCTTAGAAAGTCTGGACCATGCAATGTGAGAAGACAATAAAATCCGGCTGAAGAGAGGCCTCAGCAGTTAGGAGAATTTGCTGTTCTTGCAGAGGATCCAGGTTTAGTTCCCAGCATCGCATGTAGTTGACAGACATACAAGCAGCCCCAAAATATTTTCATTAAGAATAAACTTACAGGCCAGGTGGTGGTGGTGCTTGGCAGATGCAAGCAGATCTCAGTGAGTTCGAGGCCAGCCTGCTCTCCAGAGCTAGTTCCATGATAAGCAAAACTGTTTCACAGAGAAACCTTGTCTCAAAACAAACAAACAAATTTACAGCACTCAGGAGAGAGAGGTAGGTGGATTTCTATGTGCCTGAGGCTAGCCTGGTCTACATAGTGAATTCCAGGACAGCCAGAGCCACACAGTAAGGCCCTGTCTCAATAAATAGATAGATAGATAGATAGATAGATAGATAGATAGATAAAAGGGGCTGGAGAGATGGCTCAGAGGTTAAGAGTACTGATTGCTCTTCCTGAGGTTCTGAGTTCCCAGCAACCATATGGTGGCTCACAACCATCTGTAATGAGATCTGGTGCCCTCTTCTGGCGAGTAGGCATACATGCAGATATAACACTGTATACATAATAAATAAAAATTTAAAAATAAATAAATAAATGAAAGGTAAGTAAGAAGACAACAAAAGCACATTAACATACATAGTTGTGGCTGAGACACTTTAATGTGATTGCTACTTGAGCAGTCTACGCCCCACACTGGGGATGCAATGTCCTTTTCTTAAGTGCCTCTCTTTCCATCATCACTGTTACTTAAATCCGCTAAAATCCCCTCTTAATAAACATCAACGCTGCTTCCTTTGGCTCATTCTGAAGTGCTTTTTGATGGCAAAGTAAGAATCATAGATTGCCGAGCATGGTGCTGCATGCCTTTAATCCCAGCACTCCAGAGATAGACACAAACTGATCTCTGAATTCAAAGCCAGGCCAGCCGGAGCTATGTCATGAGACCCTGTCTCAAAAACAAATGTATAAACACACACACACACATTCTAGACAGTCTCATGAGCTGACTCACAGAGCTCCACATGCCTCTGCCTCCTGAGTGCTAGAATTAAAGGTGTAGGCCTCCAGGTCCAGACAAAAGTTACTTTTTGTTAGTGTACATATATTTTTTTTTCTTATTTGTTTAAGTTGTTTTTCTTTTCTTTTTTTTTTTTTTTCTTTTTTCTTTTTTGAGTAGCCCTGGCTGTCCTGGAATTCATACTATAGATAGGGGTGGCCTCAAACATAGGGATTCATGCCTCTGCCTCCCAAGTATTAGAATTAAAGACAAGCATACTACCACCTGGCTGATTTATTTATTATGTATACAGCTTTCTGCCTATATGTAAACCTGCATGCCATAAGAGGGGACCAGATCTCATTATGGATGGTTGTGAGCCACCGTGTGATTGCTGGGAAGTGAACTAGGGACCTCTGAAAGAGCAGCCAATTGTCTTAACATCTGAGTCATCTCCCATGTACACATATTTTTAATTTTCTAAAAATTTTATATGTTGTATGTGAATACCTGCATATCTTTATGTGAATACCTGTGTATCTGTATGTGCACCATGTGCATGCAATGCCTGGGAAGGCCAACAGAGGGCATTGGAGCCCCTAGAACTGGAGCTACAGGCCTCAGTATAGGTGCTGGGACCCAAACCTGGGTCTTGTGCAGTAGGAGCAAGCGCTTTAACCACTGAGCCTCCTTCTAGCCCCTCGGTCTGTCTCATGAGCACACGGCATATTGCTTGCTCTTGTTAGTAATGTGGTGGTTTCTTATGTCTGTGTCTTTTTGCAGGTTATCCGCTCCTTTGTGTTTTAGACTGGGCCTAGTCTGTGGCTTGGCATGTCGATAGTAACAGTGCAGCTTGGACAGTGTGGCAACCAGATTGGCTTTGAAGTGTTTGATGCTTTATTTAGAGACTCACACTGTTCCCAGGGACTCTGCTCTAAGAGAGAAAATGAGGCATATCAAGCCTCCTGCAAAGAAAGATTTTTCAGAGAGGAAGAAAATGGAGGTAGGTATGGTCCACAGTCCTCTCCTTACCCCCATCCCTTCCAGCTCACTAGGGAGGGCCTTTGCTTTTCTTTCCCCACCCCACGACCTCAGCAGGTTATGCAAGAACTCTACCTGCAGCCCCCGGATTAAAACAAAGCACAACAAAAGCACAAACAATTGAATCTAGGGCTGGCAATAAGGTTCAGGGACTTGGTGTATGCTGTGTGGTACTGACATAAAATACATGACCCCCACCCTTTTCCCTACTCTAGTTCCTGTTGCCCGGGCTGTCCTTGTTGACATGGAACCTAAAGTGATCAATCAGACGCTGTCCAGAGCTGCCCAGTCTGGCCGGTGGACATATGGTCAGCACGCGTGCTTTTGCCAGAGACAAGGATCCGGGAACAACTGGGCGTATGGGTAAGAGCAACTCCTCATGGCGTCAGGGAAGGTACAGCTGTCCAGTTGCAGTCGACACAGCAGGCCCCAAATCCTGAAAGTGTTAGAATTTGGAGTCTGGTGTGGTGGCACGTGCCTGTCATTCCAGCCCTGAGGAGGCAGAGGCAAGCAGAACTGTGAATTCAGGCCAGGCTTGTTTACAGAGTGAGTTCCAAGCTGTCTTATTCAGTGTTTGTTGCTGTGTAGAGACACCATGACCAAGCAACTCTAATAAAAGAAAACATTTAACTGCCTGGCTCACAGTTTCAGAGGTTTAGTCCATTATCATCATGGTGGAGAACATAACATCATGCAGGCAGATGTGGTGCTGGAGAAATATCTGAGAGTTCTACATCTGGATCCAGAGGCAGCAGGAAGAGAGAGACACGGGGCCTTGCTTGGGCTTTTGAAACCTCAAAGCCCTCAAAGCTTTTGAAACCTCAACCCTCCAACAAGGCCACACTTACTGCAACTAGGCTACACTCTCCTAATGCTTCTCAAGTAGTGCCAAGCCCTGATGACTAAGCATTCCAATGTGTGAGCCCAAGGGAGCCATTCTTATTCAAACCACCACATAGGCCACCCAAGGCTACCTAGTCAAATCTTGTCTCAAAGCAAAACTAAAATAAAATTAAGAATTTAGGTCAGGGAAATGACTCAGGGTAAAGACACCCCTGCCAAACCTGATAAACTCAGTTCAGTTCCCAGAACACACATAATATAAGGAGACACCTGACTACTTCTGACAGCCACACATGCGCCATAACATGGGCATACCCTCCCATAAATATACGTCATAAAAAAATTACAATTTCAAATGTGTCAGAATTGGTGATGCAAGCCTATAATCCCAGCTACTTAGCAACTGAGGCAAGAGGATCTCAAGTTTAACGTCTGCCTGAGCTATTTTTGCAATTTGGCAAACTCCTGTCTCAAAATTAAAAGTAAGGACAGCCAGAGCTATTACACAGAAAAACCCTATCTCGAAAAAACGAAAAAAAAAAGCAAAAAAAAAAAAAAAAAAAAAAAACCAACCTAGAGTTTCTGGGCTGGACAGTGGCACACACCTTTAGTTCCAGCACTCAGGAGGCAGAGGCAGGAGGATCTCTGTGAGTTTGAGACCAGCCTGGTCTACAAGAGCTAGTTCCAGGACAGGCTCCAAAGCTACAGAGAAACCCTGTCTCGAAAAACAGAAAGAAAGAGAGAAAGAGAGAAGGAAGGAAGGAAGGAAGGAAGGAAGGAAGGAAGGAAGGTCAAAATTAAAAGTATATAAGCAAAGGAGCCAAGGATGTAGTTTAGCAATAGAACCCTTGCCTGGCGTGTTTGAGGCACTAGGACCAACTTCCATTACCACCAGTAAATAAATATTCAGAATTTGATCTCATTTAAAAATACTTACTCTCCGCTGCCTGTACTCAGGTAAAGGCCATTGGTGAAACCAAGGTCCCGGCAGCCCGGTCTCCTTCTCTATCCTGCTGCACAGTTGGTATCCATGCAGCAGCCTTACCTTGCAGGCATCCAGCTCGAAGGCTGGTACAAGGCAGTAGTTCCCCAGTTTCGCTGTGCTGTAGAATTTCCCAAGGGCCAGGTATCCCAGCCTTGGGAGGCTGAAGCAGGAACTTGAGTTCCCGGGCTGCTCTCACAACATAGATGAGGCCGGAGGGGTGGCTCAGGAGGGAAGGACCATCGCTGCCAAGCCTGAGGACCTGAGCTCAGTCATGGTAGAAGGACAGATTCCACAGAGCTGTCTTCTGGTCTCCATACGTGCACCATGGCCCACATTCACATACACACTCACACGCAGAACACACGTATGATGATATTAATAATAGTAAGGAAAATAATTCCATTGCTCTCATATTTAAAAGGACTTTCAGCCAGGTGGCAGTGGTGCACGCCTTTAATTGCAGCATTTGGGAGGCAGAGGATCTCTGTGTTTGAGGCCAGTCTGTTCTACAGAACAAGTTCTAGGACAGCCAGAGCTGCTACACAGAGAAACCCTGTCTTGAAAAACACACACACACACCACCACCAACAACACACACACACATATAGCCACATTATTCACCTGTTAAATATGATTAACCTGTCTCTGTTAAATGTGGTCAATCAGGGCCCCACTCCCATAGCTTTGAGAAGACCTCTGTCTCCTTAATGTCCCTGCTCTGTTGTACCACATCCCATTGGCTAAACTGACGGGTGCCATGTTTGTTCCTTCTGCTGTGGCTTAGCTACTCTGTGCATGGACCGAAGCATGAAGAATCTATCATGAACTTAATCCAGAAGGAGGTGGAGAAATGTGACTCTCTGAGTGGACTTTTCATCATAATGAGTATGGCTGGGGGAACAGGATCAGGGCTGGGAGCCTTCGTTACACAGAAGTTACAAGATCAGTACCCCAGTTCCTTGAAAATGAATCAGATTATATGGCCTTACGGAACTGGTGAGGTATGAACACGTTAATTAAAAGTTATGGATTTATTTCATGAGTGTTCGCTTGTTTGTATGTATGTGCACAAATACATGCCTAGTTCTCAAGGAGGCCGGTAGAGGGCGTAAGATTTCTGGTACTGGGTCATAAGGTTGTGAGCCACCATGAAGGTGCTAGGAACCAAACCCAGGTCCTTTGGAAGACAAGCCAGAGCCCTTAACCGCTTAACCATCTCTCTAGCCCCTAATCAAATGTTTTATGTTATATATTCTTTGTTCTTTTTGTTTGTTTGTTTAATCAAGGCACAGTTAGGAGTCTGGTATGGTCATATGCCATTTCTGTTTGGTAAATACTCAATAGTAGAATAACTAAATCATAGTATGTTTATTTTATTTTATGTATGTAAGTATTTGTGTGAATGTATGTCTATGCACCATGTGGTGTCAGGTCCCCTGGGACTGGGGGAGTTAGGTAGCTGTGAGCTGCCATGTGGGTGCAGGGAACCAAATCCTGGTCATCTGGAAGAGAATCCAGTCCTTCTGACCACTGAGCCATTTCCCTAGTCCCTATATTCTTTGATCTTAAAGTGAACATGAATAAATAATGGATCTCACTTTTTTGGGACTACTGAGTTCAATTTATGTGAATAATTCCTTTAATTTTGGTTAAATTTCCCCAAATATATGAATTATTCTTTGCTTTTAAGTCTTTGTTTCATTATGGTCTTAGGTTTATTGAGAGTCTTACTTGCAGTCCAGACTGACTTCCAGCTAAGACCCATCCACCCAATCCCACAGCAGCATGTGTCACCATGTATAGCTGAAGTGTCTTTTTTTTTTTTTAAATTAAAGCCAGTCATGGTGTCGCACACCTTTAACCCCAGTTCTCAGGAGGCAGAGACAGGTGGATCTCTGTGGGTTCAAGACTAACCTGGCCTATATATAGAACTCCAGGACAGCCAGAAAAAAAATTTCCAAAGATGATGGCCAACGATGTAACTCATTAGAGCATGTACTTAGCTTGTTTCCAGCCCTGGATTCTATCCAGGTAGTAGGAATCACAACAAGGAATTTCACAGATGACCGCATATCTTTCGGGAGCCCGTTTTTTGGTCCTTCTGGTGCTGCAAAGAGGACCTTCAACTAACTCATATTGGGGTTCATGGTATTGTGGCTAGCCTTCAAATGATCTTAATTTCTTTCTATTGAGACAAATTTTTGTTTGTTTTTCAATTTTTTGTTTGTTTGATTGTTTGTTTGTTTTTTGAGACAGGGTTTCTCTGTGTAGCCCTAGCTGTCCTGGGACTCACTCTGTAGACCAGGCTGGCCTGGAACTCAGAGATCCGCCTGCCTCTACCTCTGGAGTGATGGAATTAAAGGTTTGCATTGCCATGACTTATTGTTTTGTTTTCATTTTTTGTTTTGAGACTCTGTAGTCCTGGCTAGCCTGGAACTTGCTCTGTAGACCAGGCTGACCTCAAACTTACAGAGATCCACCTGCCCCTGCCTCCTGAGTGCTGGAATTAAAGGTGTGACCATGCCTGGCTTTAGTGTATGTTTTACTTGCATTATATCCTGCATCTTTCAGAGGCAGGTATTTCCATCCCCACTTTACACACGAGGAAAGTGATGCCTAGAGGAATTAAATAACCTCAAAGCCATGCTGCTGAAAAGTAGCAGACCTGGCTTGAAGCCAGGCAGGTGCCTTTGGAATCTACACCCTTTTGTTTCTGTTGTTGTTATTGTGTTAACACGGGGTCTCACTGTGTAGTCCTGGCTGTCCTGAAACTCAGTATGTAGACCAGGCTGGCCCCAGACTCCGAGACCCACCTGCCTCTGCTTCCCAAGTGCACCACCACTCACAGCTGGAGTCTTGGTTCTTCCTGACTCACATCCCATCCTGTCTCAGACCCCTCTCTCCCATGTCCTGTCTCCAACCCCTCTCTCTCCAGGTTATCGTACAGAACTACAACTCCATCCTGACTCTCTCTCACCTGTACCGGTCCTCGGATGCCCTCCTCATCCACGAAAATGATGCTGTCCACAAGATCTGCGCCAGACGGATGAACATCAAGCAGATCTCCTTCAGAGACCTCAATCAAGTTCTTGCCCACCAGCTGGGGAGTGTGTTCCAGCCCACATACTCTGAGGACGGCTCATTTCACTACCGCAGGAATCCACTAGGTACACGACCCCTCTGCTATCTGTAGAAAACCATATGTTCTGAAAGTCCCAAAGTTATTTTCACTGTCTCCTCCCCTTTACCTGGAGCTACTGCCAAGATATACCCAAAAATCTGTCTTCAGGCCCACCTTCATCTCTGAACTGTATTACTGAAAATCTCAAAGTTACTAAATTTCTCAAAAGCTTACAATGTGAAGTCTAGGTCAGTGGTTCTCAACGTGTGGGTCACGACCCCTTTGGAGGGTGAATGACCCTTTCACAGGGGTCACCCGAGACCATCAGAAAATATAGATATTTACATTACCATTCATAACAGTAGCAAAATTAAGGTTATAAAGTAGCAACACAACTAATTTTATGGTTGGGGTCCCCACAACATGAGGAGCTGTATTAAAGGGCGGAAGTATTAGGAGGTTGAGAACCACTGAGCTAGATGCTCCCCGCTGACCACAGCATCTGTGAAACCGCTGTTCTCCCAGGATCTAAAACAGTGGAAGGCAAATAGTGAGTACTTGATAAAATATTCACTAGGTGGAAATGTGCATTTTATACAGCTGGGGATAGAGACTAAGCTATTACACACACTAAGCAAGTGTTACACTGAGCTACATCCAACAGATAAAAGGTGTATAGATCTGGGGTAAGCCACGGTCACGTGGTAAAACACAGATTTAATAGAAATGGGTTAATCAAGATGTGAGAGTTGGCCAAGAAGAAGCTAGATGTAATGGGCCAGGCAGTAATTTAATTAATACAATTTCTGTGTGATTATTTTGGGTATTAGCTAGCCAGGTGGGATGGAACAAGGGGCCGCGCTCCCTACTACACTGCTTTCTACCCACTTCTCCCCTTCCCCCTTTCCTCTCTCTTTCTCTTTTTCTCTCTGGTGCGCTCTCTCTCTCTCTCTCTCTCTCTCTCTCTCTCTCTCTCTCTCTCTCCCTCTTTCTCTTCCTCTCTCTCCTTGTCCCTAGTCCCCCTTCTCCCTTCCCTTCCATACCCACTAAATAAATACCCACTTTCTCTGCTCCTCATGGGACTGGCTGCCCTGCCAAGGTCTCACCCCCCCATGCCACTCCCTGCCTGGGACAGGCTGCCTTCATGGCCCGCCATGGTCTCATGGCCCACTGCTGCCACTCAGGGAACGGCACTGGTACCGTTTTAGTTTTACCATAACATTTGGTGCCAATCTGAGTCATGGCACCAAATGTTATGGTAAATGCTGCAGGGAGTGGGTGGGGCTTCTCTTAAAGGCACAGAACAGATCATTACACTGGGAAGGTCTGTTTGGTGGCTTTCTACCACAGAACTATGTGTCTGTCCCCAAACAGGTTTGATTGTCATTTAACTAGATAAATACACGATCTGGAACATGATCTAAGGAACTTTAGTTAATATAGGCTGACAAGAAAAGCAGATTAGCTCTCATAGCTTTGTGATTAGTCACTCTTATCTCTACTCATATGCCTTTTGGCAGAGTATAGGGTGTTTCTCTCTCTCTCTTTCCTTCCTTTTTCCTCCCTCCTTCTTTCAATTTTCTTTCCTTGAGACAGGGTCTCACTATGTGGCTCTGGCTGTCCTGAAACTCACTATGGAGACAAGACTAGCTTTATTTTAAGTTACGGAAATCTGTCTGCCTTTCCCTCCTACTCAGGTAGGAGGAATTAAAGGTGTAAACAACCATGCCTGGATATCTGTTTATGTTTTGAGCCTGAGTCTTATAATGTAGGCCCTTGAGCTGCCCTGGAACTTTTAGGCCATTGTTCTGCCTCTGCCTCCTAAGTACTGGGATTACAAGTATAAGCCACCATACCCATACCCCTTATAAGTATGTTTTTTCAGCCATCCTAAAATCAAGCAAAGATCTGAGCATGATAGTACACGCTTTAATCCTGGCATTCCAGAGGCAGAGGCAGATGGATCTCTGTGAGCTCAAGACCAGCCTGGTCTATAAAGAGAGATCTAGGTCATTCAGGGCTACACAGTGAGGTTCTGCATCTATTATTATTGAAATATATATGTATATATATATACATATATGTATGTATGTATATATATATATAATATATATATATAGCAATAATGCAAATATGTAGTCTGTATCAGACATTGTCTCCGAAAATTCACCATTGTATTTTAGCAATTCTGGAGATGGAGAAAACATATTTGACTCAGAACATCATCAAGTCATGGCTGTGTAAAATGCCCCACTGTGGATGAAGTAAATTTAGTTCACATTTTTGTTTTGTTTTGTTTTCTCATAGGAGACTTAATGGAGCATTTAGTTCCCCACCCTGAATTTAAAATGCTGAGCATCCGTCACATCCCACAGATGTCTGAGAACTCTCTGGCGTACAGCACGTTTACCTGGGCCAGCCTCCTCAAGCATTTACGACAGATGCTTATTTCCAGTGCAAAAATGGAAGAAGGTAAAGGGATATTTTAAAAATAGACAACCCACATACTGGGAAGGCACCTGTCCTGGAGCCCTGAGTATAAACTGGCTTGGGCTGGTTGAAATAAAGGCCTCTTCTTCTAGCCAAGGAGCCTCCTTCAGAGACTCCTGGGACATTGCAGAGGGCTTCTTGATGGCTTTACAGTTCACTTCAGAAGGACATTCAAGACAAGTGTCATGTTATTCCAAATCTTTATTTTGTTTTAATCACAGTAATATATAAATGTAGCTTTAAAATATCAAGTACTTAGGGCCTGGGACTGTAGCTCAGTTGGAAGAGTACTTGCCTAACATGTAACATGTGACATGTTCAGTCCTTAGCCCATTAAAAATCAGGGGCAGAAGTACATGCCTGTAATCCCAACACTCTAGAAGTAGAATTGGGAAGATCAGAAATTCAATGCCTGACTCCGCTCCATAGCTAGTTCCAGGTCAGCCTAGGGTATATTAGACCCTGCCTCAGAAGAAAAAGATCATGTCCCCGTGAAGATGGCTCCAGGGTAAAGGTGCTTAGGTCCAACCTGAGGACCCACATGGGGGAAGGAAAGAACCAACTCTACATGTTATCCTCTAACCTCCACATGTGCCCTGTGGCACACATGAGCACATGCCTACATGCACGAACACAAACACACACACAAGCAATTAATTATATTAATTTTTTTAAAAAGCCAAGTAATAGCCTGGTAGTGGTGGCACACACCTTTAATCCCAGCACTAGGGAGGCAGAAGTAAGTGGATCTCTGTAAATTCAAGGCCAACCTGGTATACAAGTGAGTTCCAGGATATCTCAGGAGGTTACACAGAGAAACCCTGTCTCGAGAACAACAACAACAACAAAAAAAAAAAAAATCAAGTAATTGAATTGAGTTATTAAAATTCACTTAAGCCTGATGGTAGTACACATAATTTTTATTTATTTTATATGCATGATTGTTTTGCCTGCATGTATATCTGCACATACATGCTTGGTACCTATGGAGGCCAGAAGAGGGCCTTAGATTCCCGGGGATCAGAGTTACCGAGAGTTGTGGGCCATGGATGCCTGGAATAGAAGCTGGGTCCTCTGGGAGAGCAGCCACTAAGTCTCTCCGGCCTCCAAGCAGAGCTTTTGCGTGTGGGAGGTCCTGCATTTGATCCTCGTCGCACTATAGACACATTGTATGTCCGCAGTGTGGTGCAGCGTTGTCTGGGGACATTTGAAAAGAGACCACAGCAGGACCCTGCCCTCTGCTTCCCTCACCCAGATAAAACCACTTTCAACGTTCTCAGTTGTTTCTTCTGAACTTGATGTCCCTATTTCTGGATATTTGGCTCTGACTTATTTCCAGCTTTAGCTATTACCTATTCTTGTTGTTCTAGCAATACCTGCTAATATCTCATGAAGCAATGCTCTTCCAGGGAGGGTGAAGCGCTCTGCACCAAGCTCTCTCAGGTCAATAAAGTGCAGTTTGTTTAGTCATTTTCCCAAATGGAACTAACTGTAGGGTGTCAATGGTTAGTTTTTGTTTTGTTTTGTTTTTTTCAGTTCACTACAGATGGACTTTAAGCATGTAAAATGTTTTTGTAGTGTAGGGATTGAATTTAGAGTTACATACACTAGGCTAGTACACTACTGTTGATCCACATAGCCAGCCCTGAATGGTTTCCATTTTTGAATATATGACTAAGGAGATGGGTAAAGATATTTATGGCACAAACCAAGGTGAAGGATCCAGGTATAAACTGTTCATGTTATCAGGTTGCTCTGAGTAAAGACTGGCCCCGTTTTTATCACGATCACTACCCATCTTCACATGTCCCAGCAACAGACCAACAAGGGAATGAAAGATTGAAGAGAGAACTGCCAGATGTGATAGCACATGCCTTCACTCCCAGCACTTGGGAGGCAGAGACAGGCAGATCTCTGCGAGTTCAAAGCTGGTCTGGTCTGCACAGCAAGTTCCAGGACAGCCAGGGCTACTCAATAGGTAGAACCCGGGGAGAAGTGGGGGCAGAGAGATACAAATAGAGAGGCAGAGAGAGGTTACAATTGTCACTGTATACCTAGCCTCAAAGTTGAACATGGTTGTGCGTGATTGGAATCTCAGCATGTTGAGGCAGGAGGATTGTGAGTTTGAGGCTACCCTAGAGCTACACACTAAGACCCCATCAAAAAACAAAAGTGGACATGGTGACCAACCTGGGCTACATTGTGAGTTCGAGGCTACAGAGTGTGGCCCTGCCTCAAAAGCAGACAGACAATCAAATATATACCTCAATGTGCGGTGAATTATCCAAGGGCCTTAATCTCCTGACTTCCGGTTCTCCTGCCTTACTGCCAAGTGCTGGGCTGTGCTGCCACACCCGACCTAAACATCTACACTGTTCTCATGTTGTTCAAAGCCACTTAGAAACTCTCTAGCTTTTCTTTTGTGCTAGGTATTGACTGGCAGGTGCGGCCTCCTTCCTCAGGCCTCCCACCTCTTGGCAAAATGTCTGTCCACAAGGATCCTCATTTTAACACTTCCATTGCCAACTTGGTCATTCTCCGTGGGAAGGATGTACAAAGTGCCGACGTGGGTAAGCATAACTTCAGGTAAAAAGTGAGGCATCTGTTTGGATCATGTGTTTAAGAACAACTTCTGACACTGTTGGGATGTACGGTGGGGAGAGGGACTCAGCTTACAAGCCTGACAAACTTGAATTTGGCACCTGGAACTCATTCCTGTAATGGTGGATGAGGGAACCGACTCCACACACACTAAATACAGATTTAACAATTTCTAGCTTTAACCACCTTTAATCCCAGCTCAGGAGGCAGAAGCAGGCTGATCTCTGTGAGTTTGAGGGCAACCTGGTCTACATAATGAGTTCCAGGCTATCCAATGCTACATAGTGAGATCCTGTCTTTAAAAACAAAACAACCTAATTTAGGGGTTGGAATACATAACCCATTGAGCCATCTTTACAACCAAGCCAGTATTCTTAACTTTGGAATTCAATAGGAAGAGTTTCAAGACAGTGTGCAAGTGTGTATGTGTGTGTGTGTGTGTGTGTGTGTGTGTGTGTGTGTGTGTGTGTGTGAGAGAGAGAGAGAGAGAGAGAGAGAGAGAGAGAGAGAGAGAGAGAGAGAAAACAATTTGTTGGTTCTCTTTGCCTACCCTGTGGGTCCCAGAGATCGGATCTAGTCGTTAGGCTTCGGAGCCAGCGACCCTGCTGAGTCATCTTGCCGGCTCAAGAAGACATTACCAGCATAGACTTAAGCACCAGGGTTTATAGAAAGGCATTTAGGGAGAAGATGTGGGCATGAGCTTCTCAAGAGAGTCACTCTTAAGTGTTTTTACAATAGCCATACGTACAATTTTTTGTAGGCAGACTTTTTCCTGCTAACCACACCGAGAATTATTATTAACTAGAAATGCTTGGCCGATAGCTTAGGTTTTTAGCTAGCTCTTATAACTTAAACTAACTCATTTCTACAAATCTGTGTGCTGCCCCCAGGCTTGTCTACCTCATCTACTTCCCATCCTGATTGCTGTGCCTCTGGTGACTTCTCTCTGTGCCCTCAGACTCCACCCTTCTTCTTCCCAGCGTCCTCCTAGTCTGGCTCTCCTGCCCAGCTCTAAGGCAGTCACCTCCTTACTAACCAATGAGAGTAATATATATTTATTTACAGTGTAAAAAGAATGTTCCACGGCATTTTTTTTTCTTTCTTTCAAGACAGGGTTTTGAAGCTTTCTTCAAACTCATTCTGTAGACCAGGCTGGCATTGAACTTACAGAGATCCACCTGCCTTTGCCTCCTTAATGCCGGGATTAAAGGCATGTGTCTCCACTGCCAGGCTCCATATGTACAATATACAGCATTCGCCTACATGTATCACTACAGGCCAGAAGAGGGCACCAGATCTCTTTACAGATGGTTGTGAGCCACCATGTGGTTGTTGGGAATTGAACTCAGGACCTCTGGCAGAACAGTCAGTACTGTTAATCTCTGAGCCATCTCTCCAGCCCCCTTATGTACAATTTAGAGTTTATTTCTGTGTGTGTGGTGTGTGCCCCTGAATGTGTGGATGCATATGCCTGTACATGTACTTGCAGAGACCAGAGGAGGACCTAGGATGTCTTCATCTGGTGCTGCTCCCTGTCGTAGTCCTCGGCGACGGGGTCTCTCACTGAACCTGACGCCTACCCTCTCAGCTATGCAGGCTGGTTGGCAACATTCTGGGGTTTGCCTATCCCTGCCCCCCTTAAACATTAAGCACTCTTACCCACTGAGTCTTCTCTCAGCCCCGTGATGTGTACAGTTTTGGTGGCTTCCAGAGTCCCATTTCGAAGGGTTGCCTAGGGAGCTGAATATACATACATACATATACACATACACACAGTGGGTCCATGCACACTGGGTCAGAGCTGACAAGGCTGGCTAGAAGAGGGAAATCTGGGGACTTAGGAAGGAAAGGGGGGCCTCTCTCACCACCCAAAAACTGAGGACTCCTGCATGATCAGCATTCGCTGTGAGATGGTCAGCACAGACACGGTATTTTATACAGGAATGGGCATATTAAAAGAGCGGTGACCAGACTTAGGGCCTTCCTGTCTTTGTTTTCGGTGAAGATGCCCTACCCTCCTTCATCCCTGCGATCTGGAGTTTCTCTTACCACTGCAATCTGTTGGGTACCCTGTGGCCTCCTTCAAGTTCCTTAAAATCTTCTTGAAAACCAAAGTACTGTACAGACAATGGGCCAACTCTAGTATTGTACAGACAATGGGCCAACTCTAGTACTGTACAGACAATGAGCCAACTCTAGTACTGTACAGACAATGGGCCAACTCTAGTACTGTATAGACAAAGGGCCAACTCTAGTACTGTATAGACAATGGAGCCCAACTCTTTTATGGGTCCACAGCATGGGAATGTGTGTTGGGGTTGTGTGCATAGCCCACATGTGTGTGGAGATGAGAAACAATTTGTGGCTCTCTGCCTACCCAGTCTTCTTACTCTCTGCCTGAGGACCTCATTCTGTTAACCCTTGTACTTAAGCTCTATATGAGAAACATCTTTCATAAAGCCCTGCTCTGCATCCCGCTGGCTCATTCAGAAATTATTTTCTCCCACAAAACCAAGGATCCAGGGGCTGGAGAGATGGCTCAGAGGTTAAGAGCATTGCCTGCTCTTCCAAAGGTCCTGAGTTCAATTCCTAGCAACCACATGGTGGCTCACAACCATCTGTAATGAGGTCTGGTGCCCTCTTCTGGCCTGCAGGCATATACACAGACAGGATATTGTATACATAATAAATAAATAAACAAACAAACAAACAAATAAATATTAAAAAAACCCAAGGATCCGCTTTACCTAAGGGGTATCCTCAGGCTGAGCTGATAAGACTCAAGATCAGCCGGGCGGTGGTGGCGCACGCCTTTAATCCCAGCACTCGGGAGGCAGAGGCAGGCGGATCTCTGTGAGTTCGAGACCAGCCTGGTCTACAAGAGCTAGTTCCAGGACAGGCTCCAAAGCCACAGAGAAACCTTGTCTCGAAAAAAAAAAAAAAAAAAAAAAAAAGACTCAAGATCAGGGAGTTAAGACATGCTTTGACGGTACACAAAGTTTACAGTCTTGTTTGTGACATTCCAGAGTGTAGGTTCACAGCTGAGATGTACCTAAGCACAGCCAGACACTTGGCCTCAAGCGTGCTTCGTTACTAGTTTAACATTCCTATTTGAAACGGCTCTTTGCAGATAATCTTCACAGCAAACTTTGTAAATTGTTCTATGATTTATTTACTTATTTTATGTGTTATGTTTTGCTTACATGAATTTCTAGTATCTCATGCATCCATAGTGCCCAAAGATGCCAGAAGAAGGTGTCAGATCCCCTGCGACTGGAATTACAGACAGTTGTGAATGCCTCTGTAGGTGCCAGGAATTGAACCTGGGTCCTCTGGAAGAGTAGCCAATGTTGACTTCTTAAGCACTGGACTGTCCTTCCGGCCCAGAAACTTTATCTGGAGTCTAGAGTGAGGGGCTCCTTCCTTCTCCTCTCCTCTTAAATTTCCCTGTTGTTCTGTCCTTCTTCAGAATTACTGGGTGTTTTCCTTCTTTTTTGTAACAAGTGTATGTGTGTGCTTGTATACATGTGTGCTTGACATAACATGCATGCATGTGCCCCAGCACACACGTGGCGATCAGAGGATAACTTGCAGAAGTGTCAGTTCTCTGCTTCCACTGTGTGGGTACCAGGAATTGAACTCAGGTCATCAGGCTTGGCAGCAAGCACTTTTACTTCCTGAGCCATCTCGCCAGCCCTTGTCATAACATCGTCACACATACGTAAAAGGGACTTTACTCATGTGTATGGCGTTTCTAATTCTAGAGGGATTTAAAGATCCAGCTCTCTATACTTCCTGGCTGGAGCCTCTTCATGCTTTCAGCACGTGGAAAACCCAGCGAGCCTTTGGCAAGTATGAGAAGTCTGCAGCACTGGTCAGCAATAGCCAGCTCTTGGTAAAGCCGCTCGACATGATTGTCGGCAAGGCATGGAATATGTTCGCATCCAAGTAAGTAAGAGACGTCCCCAGACTGCCTCGCCTCAGCCAGACAATGCCAAGATGAAGCATGAGGTGTGCTGTGTGGCTGCGAAGCCTTGGGCATGTGACTTAAAGGCTACCCTTCATCTGTGCAGTGAGGGTCCAATGAGACAATCATACAAAACACCTAGTGCGCCACTTGGCTAGCAAAAGGCTTAGTAATTGTTCTGTGCTGTCATTTTATGCGTGTGGGTGTGTGTTCCTGTATGTAGTCTGTGTACCATAGGCATGCCCAGAGCTCTGGGAGGCCAGAAGGTGTTGGATCCTCTGGGACTAGAGTTACAGATTGTTGAGAGTCTCCATGGAGGTCCTGGGAGTAGAACCTGGGTCTCCTGGAAGAACTCCCAGTGCTCTCAAGCACTGAGCTCGCTCTCTCCAGCTTGTCTCCTAAACTGCTGTTACGCTGTAGGACTTGTTTACCAAATAAACAGTTTCTAGGCAACATTCAAAATTTCATAAGATTTTTAAAACAGATCCTTGGGACTGGAGATGCTGCTCAGGAGAAGAGCACTTGCCTGTGTTCTGTCCCTAGCACTGGGAGGACAAGAAAAAGGTCCTGGGGACTGGGGGGGACTCTGGTCCAGCCGTATTCAGGGAAGTCCTAGTGGCTGCTCAGCCTCCCACAGTTCTTTGCTGTCAGAATACAATTCCCCAGATGACAGAACAGGGTTAGGATTCCCCAGGCCTCGCGATCCTCCCAGGCTGGTGCAGTCCATCTCCTCACCTCTGGGTTTTTATCTTTCTCTATTTCCGTATACCTTCCTTTACTTCTTTCTCCGGGGTTTGCTGTGTAGCGGATGGCTGGCCCCTGATGTCCTCCTCTCCTTGTTCTCTTGTTGCTCCTCATTCTCCCTCCTCCCAGGTTTCTCCTTCCATTTATTCTCTCTGCCTGCCAGCCCCGCCTATCCTTGCTCCTGCCTCACTTTTGGCCGTTCAGCTCTTTATTAGGGCCACCAGGTGTTTTAGACAGGCAGAGTGACAGCTCCACAGAGTTAAACAAATGCAGCGGAAACAGAAGTCACACACCTGAAAATAATATTCCCCAACAGGAAGGGTCTGGATCCATTTCTAATGTCAAACCCTCAGGGAAACTTCTGGGCTCCTTTTAGAGTTGATCTGGAGGCATCACCTCCTGTAGTGAACTGAACCTGTTTGCCTGGACTGCAGTCAGACATGCTGCCTTCCCCTGTGCCCTCGTGGACAGCAAAGGTAAAGGGAGCATGGTGACAGGCTAAAAGTTTACTAGTGCTGCTCACCGGTTCTGAGTAAACAGCGACCCACACATACGGTCCCTAAAAGGTTCTGTGAGCTTTGAACGCTCAAAAGCCAGGAAAGGTCTACTTATCGTGTACGTTTCTCATTTGCCTGGATTTGCTGATTTGACAGTTTCTGCTTTTCCACCAGAGCCTACGTTCATCAATACACAAAATTTGGAATAGAGGAAGAAGATTTTCTGGACAGTTTTACATTGTTAGAACAAGTTGTTGCCAGTTATGGTAATCTCTGACCCTAAAGGAAGAGGGAAAACATCTCGCAGGAGTTTTGAACTAAAATATTTTCAAAATTGGGCTGTGCTCAGTTGAGGTCACGTGAGATCCCTGCATTCTGGAAGAAGAAGCCGGAGAACCAGAGCAAAGTCACCCTTGGCCAGAGCAAAGTCATCCTTGGCCATGACAAGTGTTCCAGGCCAAACCACTGGTGGTGCCTGCCTTTAATCCCAGAATTTAGGAGGCAGAGACAGGCAGATCTCTGTGAGTTCAAGGCCAACCTGGTCTACAAGAGCTAGTCCCAGGAGAGCCAGGATTTGTGTGAGTTTGAGGCCAGTCTGGGCTACACAGTGAGTTCCAGGACAGGCTCCAAAGCTACAGAGAAACCCTGTCTCGAAAAAACTAACTAAATAAATAAAAGTGTGTTCCGGGCCAACCTCGGGTACATGAGACCTTGTCTCAAAATAGATAAATACAAATACTTGTTCTAAAGTTCAATTTGTTAAAGTAATAAAGTAGAATGCTGAATTTAGTAAACTGTTGCTGAGTCTTCTATTGTCAAAAAACTGCTTTTCCACTAATTCATGCCTTTCACATTTTAAATATGACAATATTTATAAATGTGTAATTTGGAGGAATTGTTTCAACTCCTTTTCCTAATTTTTCTTCAGGGTAGATTATTTCAACAAGAAATTTGTAGTGATGACCGTGTTGACTTCAATTTGGAGTGTAGTAGCTGTGTTAAAGAGCTGTGTACCAGGACAGCCACGCCTGTAACACAGAGAAACCTGTCTTAAAAAAAAAAAAAAAGAAAAAAAGAGTAACCATTTGAGGCTGGGTGGTGGTGGTACATGCCTTTAATCCCAGCATTTGGGAGGCAGAAGCAGGACAGCCAAGGTTACACAGAGAAACCCTGTCTCAACAAAACAAAACAATGAAGTCTCTGTGATTTGGGAGCCGGTTGGTGGCCCAGGAGAGAGCCTGCCACAAGCATGTATTTGGTATTTCATTTGTAAGGAAAAAAAAAAGCAGTGATTCTATAAAGAACATCGTTTTGTTAGGACAGGTTCTCAAACTGTTGGGCTCAAGAGATCCTTCTGCCTCAGCCACCAGAGGCAGCTCTGTGCCCCTCGGAGCCTCATTTAAAAGAAATCCAAAACACTTGACAGACAGCTGTAAGAATCCAAGGAGTTCTCCATGTTTCTAAATCTTCCCTCTGTACTCAAAATAGACTTCTGAACATGACATAAGTGTTCATAGTTCAAATGAAAGCAAAAAATTACTTTTAAATATTCACCCGGGATTTAAAAGAAAAATTTGTGTGTGTGTGTGTGTGTGTGTGTGTGTGTGTATGCGCGCGCACTTGTGCATGTGCTGCGTGTGGCTGTGTACATGCATAGAAGGTACCCGTAGAAGCCAGAAGACGTTATGTCCTCTGGAGTGGAGAGAGAGGTGCTGGTTCTGGGAACTGAACTCTGTTCTCTGCGAGTGCAGTAAGTACTCTTCACCCTGAGCCATCCCTCCAGCCCTAGCATGGGTTTTGTTTGTTTTTTGAGGCAGGGTCTCTGTAGTCCAGGAAGGCCCGAAACTTGCTATGATTCCCGAGCCTCGGCTTCAGCCTCCCAAGTGTTAAGCATCAGCCACTACTTGGATCTGAGAACTACAATTCTGTTAAGTATATTTACCTTTGGAAATGAATGCATTGAGCCACAAGAGGGAGATGTTGTCAAACGCTACAGCATGACCATCAACTCTGAACATAGTAGGCTACTTTACACAGCTATTTAAGAATGAACTTTGGAGCAGGGCGGTGGCCTTTAATCCCAGCACTCGGAAGGCAGAGGCAAGCGGTTCTCGGTGAATTCAAGGTCAGCCTGGTCTACAAGAGCTAGTTCCAGGACAGCCAGGACTGTTAGACAGAGAAACCCCTATCTCAAAAAAACAAAACAACAATAATGAAAAGGAACATTGGGGATATTTATTTTATATTTTTCAAAATTTATCTGAAAGTAGAAAGGAAACCTAAACAAAAGTCCTAAAATCTAAAATAGTGCAAATACAAGAGAAAATCTCCCTGGTACGAGCCCTGGCAACATTTCTTTATCAGAATAAAATCCCACATAAAAACAAAAACAAAAAAAGAACCTTGGGTCAATCAAGTGCAACTGCGTGCCCTGTACTTCCAGCACTCTGGTGGCTGGGGCAGGAGGCTCTGATCAGTCAGGAGTTCAAGATGAGGCTGGGCCAAAAGCTTAGGCACTGTTGCAAACAGTTGAAGCCCCAGCTCTTGAGAGATGAAGGCACGGGGATCAGGAGTTAATGGACAGCTTGCGCACACACCATGTTCCAGGTCAGACAGGGTGATACACACAGCAAGACCTTGTCTCAAAAACCAAAGCCAGGGCTTTGAGAGATGCCTCAGCAGGTAAAGACACCTGCTGCCAAGCCTGACAACTGAGATCCATCCCTAGCCATGGCATATGCACGCACCCACACATATTAAATATTTATTTTGAAACAGGGTCTCACTGTGCAGCCCTGGCTGTTTTCAAACTCACTATGTAGCCCAGATGGTCCTCAAATTCACAGAGATCCAATTGTCTCTCCCTCCTGAGTGCTGGAATTAAAGACGTGGCTACCACACCCAGCTTTTTTTATTATTATTATTATTATTAAAGTAAACAGGTAATGTGCTAATTGTTTGCTTTCCTTCAAGCCTCTGGGAATGAGTGAACTGGGTCAGTTCACTGTCAGTTTGGCTGTGGAACTGTAGAATGTCAGAGCAGAAACTGACTTTATTCAGCTGCTGTTGTTATAGTCGGAAGCTTATATGCTTTTCTGTAAATTTGCATTATTTATTATTGTGTGTGTTTGTGTGTGTGGACATGCTTGTGCCACCGTGTGGATTCGGGAGTCAGAGGGCAACTTAGAGAGGTCGGTTCTGTGTCCGGAGGAGGATTACCCTCAGGTCATAAGGCCTGGTGGCAGGCACCTTCACCAGGCAAGACTGTTTTTTTTTTTGTTTTTTTTTTTTTTGGTTTATTTATTTATTTATTTATTTATTTATTTATTTATTTATTTATTTATTATGTATACAGCATTCCTTCCATGTATGCCTGCAGGCCAGAAGAGGGCACCAGACCCCATTACAGATGGTTGTGAGCCACCATGTGGTTACTGGGAATTGAACTCAGGACCTTTGGAAGAGCAGGCAATGCTCTTAACCTCTGAACCATCTCTCCAGCCCTTTTTTTTGGTTTTTTGAGACAGGGTTTCTCTGTGGCTTTGGAGCCTGTCCTGCTGGAACTAGCTCATGTAGACCAGGTTGGCCTCAAACTCACAGAGATCAGCCTGCCTCTGCCTCCTAAGCACTGGGATTAAAGGCGTGCGCTACCACCACCTGGCTCAGGTTGTGACCCCCGAAGTAAAAACACCACTCACCCATAGGTTTTCTGAAATTGAGAACATTAACACACAGCCTATACAGTACTGAAATTAATAGAGGATGATGTTGGCTTCACTCTGAAGAACCACAGGCACAAAAATTTGCCAGTATGCTTGAAGAAAACATTGTGTTTCGATGAAATACATCACACACACACACACAGTGTATCAACAAACATAAATAGGTTGGCTATTTCTGCCCAGTCTACTGGTAGTAACTTATTTTGCTACACGGAAAAACAATGGTTCAAAACAAAGAACGCTTTGCTGCGTTCTTGCTTTTGTTTCCATATGGAAATGATTACCTTTTTGCTGTTTTTCTTATCAACTGTTGCTATGGTTTAAAATACTGGACTATATCTTATTTCAAAGGAATGCAGAAAGTGGTCTGTTTGGCTGTCAGAAGGCACACCCCACTGGCTGCGTTTTGTTAACTCAAAAATACTTGAGAAATAATTAGATCATAATTCTCATAAGACAGAATTCTTCAGGACTTAACTTCCTGGATGAAACCAATGTTCACGAAGACCTGTGGCTGCATGAGCTCACTGGGGTGAGCTGACTCAGGGATCTTGCTAGACGGAATGCGTGAGAGAAGTCAGCAGTTGAAATCACTTGATATTGTGGAACAGGAATTCAGGAGGTACAGACAGGGTGAAGATATTTTTATCTGAAATCCATATAATCAACAGCAGGTGACTATTAGAAGGAAATTCCTACAAGCACTCAGACCTCATCCAATCCATATGCTTGAATATTTCCTACAAGTACGCCATTTGAGATGTGGATACCAAAATATTTTAAGCTTGTTTTAAACATTTACACGGAAAATAGGGTTTTCAAAAAAATTGTAATGCTATTTTTTGAGAGTTGCAGTCTTAACAAAAATTAAGACTAGAGGCCAGGTGTGGTGGTACCTACTTAGAGTCTCAACTGTAAGGGAGGCTGAGGCATGGGGATCACTTGAGCCCCAGGACTGAGGTCAACCCTGGCAATATGTTGAGATGCTCCTGCCTCAAGCAAACAAACACAATCCACGAGGAGGCTGAAGGCAAAGCTTTGGAATTTAAGATGGTATCAGAATTGCTCCTACCATAGAGAAAGCAAAGACTGGAGCTCTCAGGTGGATTGAGAAAACTTGGAAATGTAATGCTGAAGCCAAGCATAGTGGCGCACACCTGTAATCCTGAGTCTTGAGGAGACTCCGGGAAGGAGGGCCAGCCTGGACTACAGGAAACACAGGTGAGGAGACAGCCTATGGCCAGTCAGTGAGTGTGGTGCGAGCACAGGCTGCCTCTTTTTGGGCTTTCTCACCACCTTGTCTCCTCAGCCTTTTCCTCTAAGCTGCAGAATCCATCCTGTCTCTCCCCCACTTGGCCCTCTGCTTCCCTTCCAGCTCCAGACTCATCCCCGCCCCCCTCCCCGCCCCGCCCCTCCCGCAGTCACAGTTCCAACCCTTCCGGCTCTGGACCCCCGCCCCGCCCCCGCCAGCAGCAGTTGCAGTTCCACGTAAAGTCTTGTCTTTCATTTCACCCATCAATCATTTAGAGCCCCCTGCTCTCTGCCAGTTCATTCATTCGTTCAGCGATGTCTTCAGTGCTTGGTAGGCGTCCATCGAGGTGTTACGTATGGATGTAGATCAAAACTGCAGGGGGATGGAAGAGCTCACAAGGCAGGGGTTCTTTTTCTGTATGAAGCTACGATTCTGGCTTCCTAATTATTGCCTTTGACTGTGTATATATTCAACTTTTTTTTTTTTCCTATTTCTTTTGGTAATGGGAAAGAACACAGTTCCAGAAAGAACAGCAAATGGGAGCGCTGGCCTGGGCTTTGGATGTTGCAATGTCTCTTCTGGCCTGGGACAACTCTGCAGCATGCATACCAACAATTCCTCTTCTGACCACCATGTTTATCACACTTGAATACTTGTGCAATGTTTTGTTTTCAAACATGCTCCATATGTCCCTCTCCCACTGTCCCCTTCCCATGAGCCCATCTGGCAGTCCACCCTTGCTCCGTCCTCCATCTTACTAAATATGGGTTTCTCAGCCGACTTGTCATTTTTGATGACTAAATATCTGAAGACACTGTCTCATCCCTCATCAATCAAAAATATCTTTTGCGTGTGGGGGGTAGGAATGTGAACTAAAAAAAAACAGGGTCTATATTATATTTACTAATGTCCTGTTCCTACAGCCTGAAATGTCTTGGAAGATGCTAGGTCAACCTTAGCAGCAGACAGAACTCCACTTCTACAAGCAGGAATGCATACACAGGGAGCTGAGATAAATTATGCAGATGCTTCCAGTTTCCTGGGAAACTGTCGGTTCGGGTGGGGTAGGAGAAAATAGGGAGTTCAAGCCATGGAAACAAAAGAGAGAGGGAGAAGACACCCTCAAACTGCAGCTTATAAGCATTTCAAAAGTAATTTGGTTTTTTTGTTTTGTTTTGTTTTTGAGACAGCGCCTTACTAAGTAGCCCAGGCTAACCTTGAAATCACCAAGATCTGCCTGTCTCTGCTTCCCAAGTGCTAAGGTCACTAGTGTGCGCCAGCCACCACGCCTGGTCTTTAAATCCTAAGGGCGAAGTCTATGGCTAGGTTAAAAGAACAGTTTAAAAAGAAAGAACCTAAGTGTTGTGGCCCTTGCAAGAGCAGGGACAGAAACATGGGGGATTAAGAGGAGGCCTGGGCTCTATAAAAAACAAAAACCAAGAAATTATTTTAGACTCTTTAGAAGCTTTAAATGGTGTATCACTGAGCAAGTAATGCTGCCTTGTCAGAGTTCTCTCTTGCCAGGGAAGTCATTGTCATAGATGGTTCTCTGGCTTTCTTGCTTTAAGGTTTATTTTTATTTATTTACTTTTTAAAATTTTTTTGATTTTTTTGAGACAGGGTTCCTCTGTGTAGTCCTGACTGTCCTGGAACTCACTTTGTAGACCAGGCTGGCCTTGAACTCATAGAGATCCGCCTGCCTCTGCTCCCGAGTGTTGGGATTAAAGGCATGCACCACTACTGCCTGGCGAATTTAAGTATTTAAGTGGTACACAGTTCCCATCTGTCCAGCAGTATCACCACTGAGCACACGTGGTTAGTGCTATGAATGTAGGCTATGCATCAGGCTTCTGAGACAGGTACTGTAAAGGGAAGGCAGTAGACAGTTGGCAAGGACTTAGTTAGTGCATGCAAGGCCCAGGGTTTGATCTCCCATGCTACAAGGGAAAAAGACTTGAATAAAAAATATGAAATATTAATATTTTAAACACTCTCTTACAATGATTCTTTACATTTTCCTTCCTTCATTCATTTTAGTTTTTCAAGACAGAGTTTCTCTGTAGCTTTGGAGCCTGTCCTGGAAATCACTCTCTGGACCATGCTGGCCTTGAACTCACAGAGATCTGCCTGTTTCTGCCTCCCAAATGCTGGGATTAAAGGCGTCTGCCACCTCGCTGATGTTGTATTTTTATATGTGCATTGATGTCTTGCCTGCATGTATGTCTGTGTGAGGGAATAGGATTCTCCAGAACCGGAGTTACAGTTGTGGGTACTGGGAATTGAACCCAGGTCCTGTGGAAGAGCAGCCAGTGCTCTTAACAATTGAACCATCTCTCCAGCCCAAAATATTAATATTTTAATTATTGTAATTTTATGGATATTAGGCTGGTAATATTAACTGTATCTATTTCTCCTTAAAATTTAAAATTAGGCAAATGCTTCAAATTAGGTTTTAAATGAGATACACGGGACTGAGTTGTTCTAGACAGTTCCAGAGCAAAGTTCAGGAACTTGTAGAAGTGTGAAGAAAACTTCCTTTTACTTACTAGGAGAGAGGGCATGGGAACAAGAGAGTAAGAAACCCAAGTCAGGCAGTGGCGGCACATGCCTTTAATGCAGGCAGAGGTAGGTGGATCTCTGAGTTTGAGGCCAGCCTGGTCTAGAGAGCAAGTTCTAGGACAGGCAGGATAACACAGAGAAACCCTGTCTGGGGGAAAAAAAAACATAAGGCAAAAGCAGGGAGTTTTCTTTTTGGAACAAAGGGCTTAGGCTGGACCTCTTTATCAGTATGCAGGGGCAGGATGTGAGCTGAATTCGACAAACATCCACCGAACACCTGCAAGGAAAGACCGCTGAGAGGGGGGTACAGAGATGAGTCTAACCTGCCTCTGTCTGGAAGACGCTCACCATGTGCTATGTTCCATGCTGTCGAGCATTTTCGGGCTCACACGAGACTCCACATTTACTGGAAGATGAATTTAGGCCTCTAGCTCCAGCTGTCAAGTGACAGGGACATGGGGAAGCCTGTTAAGGTCCTCAGGACTGGACAGCAAGTGCTCCCAGCTGCTGACTCTCCAGCCTTTACAACAATTAAAAATCACCCTGGTCTGGTGGTGCAGGTCTGTAATCCCAGCACTTGGGAAGTGATGGCAGGAGGAGCAGGAGTTCAAGTCCAACCTGGGCTACACGAAGCCCTATGTCAAACAAGTGGCTAGGATAGCAGAATACTGGCCTACCATGTTTGAAGTCCTAGGTTCAACACCCAGCACTACATAAACTGAGCACAGTATGCCTGTAATCTCAGCACTCTGGGATCATCCTTGGTTGCATAGAGAATTCCAGGCCAGGCTGGGACACATGAGATCATGCCTCACCTCTAAAACAGAACAGACCAGCAAGTATTTTCAGCAGGTAAAGTTATGACCACCAACCTCATGACCTGAGTTCAGTTTCCCCAACCCATGGGGTGGAAGGAGAGAAATAACCCTCGTAAATTGTCCTTTGGCTTCAATGAGTAATAAGTAATAAACAGAATTAACAACCGAGTATAGAACTGAAGAGGTAGTTCAGCAGTTCGGAAACACTGACTCTTCTTCCAAAGGGTCCTGTTTCCATGCTTAGCGGCTTGCTCTGTTACTGCAGTTCCAGGGCATCTGAACCTTCCTCTGTGGGCTCAGACATCACGCAGGCAAAACACCATTTGTATTTTTAAAAATTAAAACAAAAATTAGCCAGGCGGTGGTGGTGCACGCCTTTAATCCCAGCACTTGGGAGGCAGAGGCTGGTGGATCTCAGTGAATTCAAGGCCAGCCTGGTCTACAAAGTGAGCTCCAGGACAGCCAGAGCTACACAGAGAAACCCTGTCTCAGGGGAAAAAAAAGTTAAAGCCAGGAGTGATGGCACATACCTTTCTTTACTCCCAGCACTCAAGAGGCAGAGGCAGAGGCAGGTGGATTTCTGAGTTTGCGGCCTGCCTGGTCTACACAGCTATTTTCAGGACAGTCAGGGTGACACAGAGGGTTATTTGTGTGTGTAGGTCAGAGGACATTTTGTGGGAGTCGGTTCTTTACTTCCACTTCGTGGGTCCTGGGGATTGAACTTAGGCCATCAGCGTTCTGGGGCAAGCACCTTTTCCTACTTAACCATCCTCCCTCTCCTCTCACTTTGGAGACAAAGGTACACTATTATACCCAGGTTTTTCTTTTCTTTTTTCTTTTCTTTTCCTTTCTTTTCTTTTCTTTTCTTTTCTTTTCTTTTCTTTTCAAGACAGAGTCTTTGGGTCAGCAACCAGGAGCACTGGTTGCTCTTCCTGGGTGCTGGGTTGGAGTTCTAGTACCCACATGGTGGCTTACAACCTTCTGTAGCCCGGGTCCCTCCTGGGACCTAACGCCATCTGGCCTCCTTGAGCATCAGGTCCACACATGGTGTACAGATCCACAAGGACAAACTGTCTACACATGAAGCACTTCACCAACTGTGTTGCTTGGGATCACAGGTGGGCACTGCCTTGTCTAGTCCAGGTGGTGGTAGGGAAGCCCAAGGCTTCCTGCTTGCTAGGCAAACACTGTAATAATTGGTGCCTGCCATCTTTGTTTCTGCTATATTGGCCTGAACTTCTGGCTCCAGACGAGCTTCTTTCTGTCTCAGCCTCCCAAGTAGCCGAGATGTCAGGCACCCAACACTGTGGCTCAGGAACATAATTTATTAAAGGATGTTACACCCACTTGGAAACAGTCTGAAGTCTAGTGAGTCAGAAGCTTTAACAAAGGGTGAGAGGAGTTAATTAGGAAAAAGTACACCTCAAAGGCCTTTTTACTTCCTTCTGCAGGGACTAGGGAGTTCCCCCTGCTGATAAGGTCTCAGGTATTCCAGGCTCCTCTCTGACTGCTGCGTCAGGATGACCTTGAGTTTACTGTATTCAGTCGAGGGAAACAAA